>NC_085136.1:179264024-179501590 GCF_035046485.1 Aedes albopictus | reverse complement strand
TTTATATTAAATGTATTATATGTTTAACACTTAAACTACCGAGGGGGTGAAAACTCCCGCGAACTACCAAGGGTCCAAAAAAAGTCGGAAGTCCAACTTTGACAAGGCATTTCTCGGCCGTTTTTCAACCGATTTTAAAACTTTTTTTTGCGATGGAACCGGACAGGTTTCAAGAACAGCGTCCATCTTAAAAATTTAAAAATAGATGCGTCTACCCAAAGTTATTAAGCAAAAGGCACTTCCTACTTTTTTTGAGAACGCCTTTTTTTGCATACTTTGATCAATAAAATAAAATTTAAAGCGATGACATATGATTTTTTTGACCCTAAATCATGCGTACAGCCGGAGTGAACATGTTTATGCAAAATAAGTGATTTTTCAGTACACTAATATTTTATTTTACTGAAAAAACTGCTAAAATACCCTATATTTCACATAAAATAAGCAATATATTAAAATTCAAAGCGATGACATATAGTTTTTTTGGTCTTAAATTGTTCGTAGGATTGTATTGGACATTTCTGATAAAAAATAAAAATGTTTTAATTACACTCTTATTTTGTTTTACCCGAAGAACTATGAAAATTCCATATTTTTTACAAAGAGTAGTCAACAAAACTAAAACTAAAACGATAACTTGTAGTTTTTTAGTCTTGAATTGTTCTTAGTAGTTTGGGAGACATACTTGAAGAATAATAGTGATGTTTTCATTACACTCATATTGTTCCGTACGGAACAGGCCGCAAGCGAGTGCGACTTAAATTTCATAGAACGCCCGACGCCTATACCGCCCATCGCACTCTGTTGTAAGAAACGCTGTCTTTTCTATCTTCATGCTACTTTGGTCCGCCGATACACCGCACTCACCAGAATGCAACCCTCGACACGACCCACCCTGCAGACGCCACTGAGAGTGTGAGTTCCTACCGCAAGCGTGAGTGTTACCTGTGAGTGGCAGTGAGAGGCTCTCACTGTCGTCGT
The DNA here is from genome assembly GCF_035046485.1 of Aedes albopictus. Taxonomy (NCBI): domain Eukaryota; kingdom Metazoa; phylum Arthropoda; class Insecta; order Diptera; family Culicidae; genus Aedes; species Aedes albopictus. The sequence goes on along the minus strand of NC_085136.1, from coordinate 179,500,609 downwards.
CGTCACCAGTGTGGTAACTCACCTGAAACTCACCACAACAGTGTGGTGAGTTCAAGCTGTGCTCCTTCTAGAAGTTTCCTCCCGCGTCTGGAATACGAGTCGCGATATTACGCGAATGTTCCAGACTGCCAACGCGCGCATATAAATACGCGATATGTTCGACCGCAGAGTTAGTACTGATTTAACCGCCGCGAATTCAACCTCGACCATAGTGAAAGTGAACCAAAAGTGACTAGTAGTGAAAGTTATAGTAAGATAGTGAACAGTAAAGTGTAGTAGTGAAGTGTAGTGTAAAGGAGAGAAATAAAGTGTAGTTTATAGTGATCAGCAGAAAAAGTGTAGTGTTGATTCTTTCCACATCCCCGAGTGATACAGTCCACCCGACCCGACCGGAGTTGGCCACGGTTAACGCGCCAACATAGTGGTCCTTCGAGCCGGATCCAGTGCCGCCCCGTTGTGGAAAGGAATCGACACCGCCGCCCACCGAGAGCAATTCCGGCACGCTGCGTGGCATCCTAGCCAGAGCGTGTATTCCAGAGGTTTCTGCTGATCATCACCGTCATCCGACACGTCTACGTGGTGCCCTCACCAGAACGTGTAACCCCCGTGAAGTGATCAACGACACCGCCGCTCATACCGAGCATTTCCGACACGTCTCTCTGGTTTCGAACCAGAACGTGTATTTTGAAGAGGAGTCCGTTGATCACTATTGTCGCCCGACCATCCGACACGTCTGCGTGGTGCTCTTACCAGGACGTGTACCCCGTGAAGTGATCGACGACATCGCCGCTCATCCCGAGCATTTCCGGCACGTCTCTCTGGTTACGAACCAGGACGTGTATTTTGAAGAGTAGTACGTTGATCACTATTGTCGACCGACCATTCGACACGTCGCCGTGGTCCCTGAACCACAACGTGTATCGCTGTTCACTATCATCGCCATCCGACACGCTTGCGTGGTGCCCTCACCAGGACGTGTATCGCCCGTGAAGTGATCAACGACATCGCCGCTCATCCCGAGCATTTCCGGCACGTCTCTCTGGTGCCGAACCAGAACGTGTATTTTGAAGAGGAGTTCGTTGATCACTATTGTCGCTCGATCATCCGACACGTTGCCGTGGTCCCTGAACCACAACGTGTATCGCTGTTCACTACCATCGCCATCTGACACGCTTGCGTGGTGCCCTTACCAGGACGTGTATCCCCGAGAAGTGTTCAACATCTACACCATCGACTTTCCGGCACGTCTCCGTGGTCGCAAACCAGGACGTGTATTCCAAGAGGATTCCGTTGATCACTGTTACCGCCTGACCAACCCACACGTTGCCGTGGTCCAGCACCACAACGTGTTCTACTTCGAGAAAGTGATCGACCACATACGCCAACGCAAGTAATCCCGTGTATTTCCAGCACGTCTCAACCAAGCAGACGTGCTATCCAGGACGTGTATTGACAATAGGACCCTCGTTGAGAACTATCACCGTCCGATCTTCCGACACGTCGCCGTGGTCTCTCACCCACAACGTGTATCGCCGTGCTCTACCACCGTCAATTTTCCAACACGTTCCGAGGTGCTCGTACCTGAAAGTGTAGCACCCTGAGGAGAAGGATTTCGTCGATCGCAATATCCGCCCGAATACCCGACACGTCTACGTGGTTCCTTAATCAGGACGTGTACCACCGAAGATAAGTTGTATCGTCGTCTGATACCAATCACCGACTCGTTTGCTGGCTCCAAGGCCGAACGTCAGTCCAGGAGATTTCGTGCCTCAACTATCCGACATACTCAACACGTGTAGTCCCGTGTAGGAATCTGCCGACAACGCTAGAGAGTTCACTCTGTTTTCACTGATAGCCAAAGAAGCTCAAGCCGTTTGAGAGAGTGTACTAGAAGTTTGCATCGACGAACGAGTTGACTGAGGCCATCAAGATGGACCGACATGATGTAGTTCTGCACGATCAAAACGCCGATTGGAGATCATCCGGGGACCCTCAAGCATTGAAGCAGTTTACGTCGCTCTCACGTCAGCGAGAACACGTGCACTTGAAGCTGGTTCGAGTAGAGAACGCACTTGCTGCCGCCCAAAACCAGGTTAGCCAACCACGACTGAGGACTTACCTGAAGAACGTAGACGACGCCTATGCCGAGTTCAATGCCGTACACAGCCAGCTGATGACGATCGTTCCCGAAGAGGCTCTACGAAGGCAAGAGGAAGTATACACCGACTTCGAGGAACGATACAATCTTGTCCGATCGACCATTGGTGAATTGTTAAACGCTCATGAGATGCATCCCGCTACAAATCAAGATTCTCCTTTGCAACCTTTGAGTGATCCGATCCTCACTGTTATTGACAACTACACCTCCGACTGCCGAAAACTTTATTTCCCAGCATTTTCAATGGATAACCCAACTAGCACACCCGAAAATCTACAGGAGGGTTTCGAATTGCCGAGCCACGAAGAGTCGAATGTCCTAGTGCAGGAGAACTGTGAGTTCACACCACAGCGTTCGCAGTTCTCATCCGATCCACAACCGACGAGCTTCAAACCACGAGAAGAGTACATCCAACGTAGCACATCGGCTGATCTACAACCGCCTAAGAAGAAGACTCGAGACCTTCGCCAGGAACCGAAGAACAACCTGTCCGATCCGAGGATTGTTACTTACGCCGACCAATCCCAGAGTATGAAGTGCAGTTTGAATCCCCAAGCCGCTCTTAGTTCGTCATCCGGCAACTTAGCTGATTCTTCGGAAACCGAGATTCGGCAACCCGCAGCCACTGACGAAGAGTTAGGGCAACCGATCAACGGTAACGCAACGACTCAGCCGATCAACGTCTTTGTGAACGAAGACAACCAGTTTAGACAACGCCAACCATGGGTTCCACCGATCAAGAAAGAGTTGAAAGCTTATTCCGACTCTGCCGAGCAATCTCCTGAAGTTTTTCTAAGCGTTGACAGGAATCCGAGCCGAAACGACGAGAAAAGGAGTAACCGTTCAGCAACCGACTCGCAGCAATTGCAGAACGATCTCGAGAACGACCATGACCTAAAAGAGAGACCGTTCCTATCCAACCGACAGAGAATTGCAACGACATCCAACCATCGGTACTCCAAACAACAACACTCCGGCTTTCGCAAATCGACATTCAGAATGCCTGAGCAGCACTCGACGAAGCAGTTTATAGACCAGCCCAACGAAACCCGAACAGGATCAGAGGATTTCCATAACGACGACATACTTTCAGACGTCATTTTCCGCCCAATGAGATTTGTAGAGTCCAGCCACATCGAGAATTACAAGCACACCAAACCTACGAGGACCACCACAAATACGACAGAGTTCCCACATCGCTACTTTCGACCCAGATACCGCCATCCGAAGAGACAGATCGTTGAGTGTAAGAGACAGCTTTTTGTATCCAATAATGTACTGTTGAAACTCCGTCTCAACCGGGGGGAGTATGTTCCGTACGGAACAGGCCGCAAGCGAGTGCGACTTAAATTTCATAGAACGCCCGACGCCTATACCGCCCATCGCACTCTGTTGTAAGAAACGCTGTCTTTTCTATCTTCATGCTACTTTGGTCCGCCGATACACCGCACTCACCAGAATGCAACCCTCGACACGACCCACCCTGCAGACGCCACTGAGAGTGTGAGTTCCTACCGCAAGCGTGAGTGTTACCTGTGAGTGGCAGTGAGAGGCTCTCACTGTCGTCGTCGTCACCAGTGTGGTAACTCACCTGAAACTCACCACAACAGTGTGGTGAGTTCAAGCTGTGCTCCTTCTAGAAGTTTCCTCCCGCGTCTGGAATACGAGTCGCGATATTACGCGAATGTTCCAGACTGCCAACGCGCGCATATAAATACGCGATATGTTCGACCGCAGAGTTAGTACTGATTTAACCGCCGCGAATTCAACCTCGACCATAGTGAAAGTGAACCAAAAGTGACTAGTAGTGAAAGTTATAGTAAGATAGTGAACAGTAAAGTGTAGTAGTGAAGTGTAGTGTAAAGGAGAGAAATAAAGTGTAGTTTATAGTGATCAGCAGAAAAAGTGTAGTGTTGATTCTTTCCACATCCCCGAGTGATACAGTCCACCCGACCCGACCGGAGTTGGCCACGGTTAACGCGCCAACACATATTTTGATTTACTCGAAAACCATCGAAAATACCACATTTCTCACACAAAGTGGTTAACAAATAAAAATGGCTTACAATGCCTTGCAGTTTTTTTGCCTTGAAATTATCCGTGAAAGAGTTCAAGACATATTTGATGAACAATAGTGACGTTTTTATAACACTCTTAATTTATTTTACTCAAAAAGTTACAAAAATACCATAATTTTCATACAAAATAGTCAATAAACCAAAATTTAAAGCCATAACATGTAGTTTTTTGGCCTTAAATTTCCAATAGAATGTACTGGTCATGATTTTGATAAGATTTGAAGTTAACATTACACTAATATTTTGTTTTATCAAAAAATATACAAAAAACATCACATTTTTACACAAAAAAGTCAATAAGCCAAATTTTAAATCAATGACATGTAGTTTTAATACTTTTAAATTATCGTAGTAATTGAGTGGGTCGAAAAGTCGGTACAAGAGGGAAATCTTTTTTTAATTTGTTTTAATTTGTGAATTTTAACAAGGCTAAAATATAAACGACTCATAAGAAAGTGATCATTCTTCATAAATAATTCCAAAAGTGCCAGTGAAGAAACAGGGGTGTAAGCAGTCATAAATTACAAAAGTTCCATAAACAAATAAAAAAATGCATAAATAAATCAAAAGTTTCCATAAATAATTGATTTTTGAGCAATTAAAAAAGTCAAAAATGCAATGAATAAATCAACTGTTGCAATAAAAAAAGCCATTTTTCCCACCAAATAACTTCGAATTTTCCATAAATAAATCCGATTTTTCCATAATAAATTGGAAAATTCACAATAAAAAATATCGAAAAAGCAATAAATAATTCAAAAAGTGCAATAAACGAAAACTAAATTATCAATAAATGTCAAAAAACAAGCAATAAACATAAATGCATTTTAAGCCAAAAAATTACATAGACCATGCGGCAAAGCCGCATAGAGGATTGAGGATTCCGATATCCGATGCACCGCAACTGCATCGATTCGGTTCTAGGCAAACCACAGATCCAAGAATTTGCCCGGTATAATGCAAACATAGATGTTATCCCTTTTTTAGGTCCGACGAGCGATAGCGAGTTCGGACAGCAAGCGATTGCTCGGTAAATTGCAATCATAGTTAGGCAGGCTTTTCAGTCGTTACAGTCACATAAGTGTGATTCAGCATTTCACTGCCTCATACTTTCTTGCATTTGTTTTTCATGGGTAATTTAGTCATTTTTTTAATTTTTTATTGCTCTTTCGATATTTTTTTATTGTGAGTTTTCTAATTTATTATAGAAAAATCGGATTTATTTATGGAAAATCCGAAGTTATTTGCTGGTAAAAATGGCTTTTTTTATTGCAATAGTTGATTTATTCATTGCATTTTTGACTTTTTTAATTGCTCGAAAATCAATTATTTATGGAAACTTTTGATTTATTTATGCATTTTTTTATTTGTTTATGGAACTTTTGTAATTTATTACTGCTTACACCCCTGTTTCTTCACTGGGACTTTCCGAATTATTTATGGGAAATTTTGAATTTATTATGGAACGTTTAATTGTCTGCCTTTTAACAATGCTAACTCTGCGCTGTTAAGAGATTTGCTTTCTTCCCATCCGTTACCAAAGCACAGATATTTGGGGCTGACTATATTTCAAGATTGACGTAGTTTCTCTCAGGCCTAGGGGTCACGGGTGTTACTGGAAGGTCCAAAGAATATGATTGGCAAAGTTTAGGCACAATTAAGAATATACAAAAACAAGCTCACCAAATTATACGAGTTCCAGTACTCTTGAGACAAAATTGTCGACTGTATCTGCGTCTCCTGAACATGAAGTAGCAATCACCAAAAAATACACGGAAATCCCGTACAAATGAAAAAAAAGTTACGAACTTTACTGGTATGAATAAAACAAGTTTTCCAAAGTTAAGGTAAGGTTATGTGTCTTTAGTTGAGAGATTTTCAGCTCGAGGGCGTCCCATCTGTTACTTTTCAAAAGTTTGTCTAGTGTTTATTTCTTTCGAATATGAGCATCTACTACTACTTCTTTGTAGTAGGAAGTGTCAAACAAATATTTTCCCGAAATGCTGAAGGTTCTTACTGGAAGCGTGTCGTTCCGTGAAGAAGTTGAAGATTCTTCTGGAAGATTATTCGAAAAACAAGTTAAATGAAGAAAGAATCTGTTCAACCGTGGTAGAGGAATAAGAAGAGGGCTCCTATATCTAGCACTCTAGCAGCTATTTCCGGTATGCTGTCGATTTTGATACGATGCTGCAAATTCCATGTATGTACAAGGATGGTTCCAGAATGCAAAATATGTTTTTTTCCGTTTTTAACTGTTTCGTTAAGTGTGAGTATGACGACAATATCACTATTATTTATTAACTATATTAAGTGCATTCTTACGAACATTTCAAGACCAGAAAACTATATACTATCGCATTAAATTTTGATTTCTATTTCTATAGATATACGGTATTTCTATATTTTTTTAGTGACATATAATACGAGTAGCATTGAAAGATCACTGTTGTTTATCAAACAAGTCTCTTACTTCAATACGAATAATTTCGTGACATTGATTGCCTCCAATTTTTATTTGTTGACAACTTTGTGTGAAAAATGCGATATTTTCCTAGTATTTCGAGTGAAATAAATTATGAGTGTTATAAAAACATCACTAGTATTGTTCAAATAAACCCACTAAACTACCACGATAAATTCAAAGTGTTAAAACTACATGTCATTGATTTAAAGTTTGGCTTAATGGCTTTTTTGTGTAAAAATGTGACATTTTAGTACATTTTTTGATAAAACAAAATATTAGTGAGACGTTAACTTTAAAATTTTATCAAAATCATGCCCAGTACATTCTTTTGGAAATTTAAGGCCAAAAAACTAAATGTTATGGCTTTAAATTTTGGTTTATTGACTATTTTGAATGAAAATTATAGTATTTTTGTAACTTTTTTAATAAAATAAATTAAGAGTGTCATAAAAACGTCACTATTGTTCATCAAATATGTCCTGAACTCTTTCACGGATAATTTCAAGGCAAAAAACTGCAATGCATTGTAAGCCATTTTTATTTGTTAACCACTTTGTGTGAGAAATGTGGTATTTTCGATGGTTTTCGAATAAATCAAAATATGAGTGTAATGAAAACATCACTATTATTCTTCAAGTATGTCTTCCAAACTACTAAGAACAATTCAAGACTAAAAAACTACAAGTTATCGTTTTAATTTTAGTTTTGTTGACTGCTTTTTGTAAAAAATATGGAATTTTCATAGTTCTTCGGGTAAAACAAAATAAGAGTGTAATTAAAACATTTTTATTTTTAATCAGAAATGTCCAGTACAATCCTACGAACAATTTAAGACCAAAAAAACTTTATGTCATCGCTTTGATTTTTGATTTATTGCTTATTTTATGTGAAAAATAGGGTATTTTAGCAGTTTTTTCAGTAATTTGAAATATCAGTGTACTGAAAAATCACTTATTTTGCATAAACATGTTCACTCCGGCTGTACGCATGATTTAGGGTCGAAAAAATCATATGTCATCGCTTTAAATTTTATTTTATTGATCAAAGTGTGCAAAAAAAGGCATTCTCAAAAAAAGTAGGAAGTGCCTTTTGCTTAATAACTTTGGGTAGACGCATCTATTTTTAAATTTTTAAGATGGACGCTGTTCTAGAAACCTGTCCGGTTCCATCGCAAAAAAAAGTTTTAAAATCAGTTAAAAAACGGCCGAGAAATGTCTTGTCAAAGTTGGACTTCCGACTTTTTTTGGACCCTTGGTAGTTTAGGAGTTAAAATAAATAAACTTTCACGGACAAATATATTATTTGTTTTGTTTTTGTTAGAAAACATAAATAAAAAGAAAAATAAACAAAATTCAGCCTAGTAGAGATCTGCTAGACAGCTACTCGATTTCTAGTACCCTTATCTAGTAGATATCTATGAGATATCGACTAGAAAGCGGGCGAAATTGTTTTCGCCCGATTTGAGGTAGACAAAAATGTTGCACTGGAGGAAGATTTCTATGCGACTGGTAGTAGATATCTGCTTAAATGTCTACTAGATATTTTATTTTGTCTAGTAGATACCTACTAGATTTCTAGGAGGAATTTCCGAGCGGGTTCCTTTAACATCCCCAATATCTCCTCAAAATCACCAACTTTTCCTAAAATGTCCAACTTAATGCTTAGACTTCACAAAAGCATCATTTCCCATGACGACCCTCATGATTCCCATATTTCCTTTAATATTCTCAATATCTACTAAAAATCCTCATCGTTCTCTAAAAATCCACAACGTACCCTAAAAATCCCCGACTCCTCCTAAAATGTCCAACATAATGCTTAGACTTCACAAAGGCGTCATTTTCCATGAAGACTCTCATGATTCCTAAATTTCATTAAACATCCTCAATATTTCCTAAAAATCCCCAACGTTCACGAAAAACCAACAACTCCTCCTAAAATGTCCAATTGAATGCTTAGATTTCCCAAAAGCATCATTTCCCATGAAGACCCTCATGATGCCCATGTTTCCTTTAACATCCTCAATATCTCCTAAAAATCCCCAATGTTCCCTAAAAATCCCCGACTCCTCCTAAAATGTCCAACATAATGCTTAGACTTCACAATGGCGTCATTTTCCATGAAAACTCTCATGATTCCTAGGTTTCCTATAACATCCTCAATATTTCCTAAAAATCCCCAACGATCTCTAAAAACCAACAACTTCTCCTAAAATGTCCAACATAATGCTAGACTTCACAAAGGCGTCATTTTCCACGAAGACTCTCATGATTCCTAAGTTTCATTTAACATCCTCAATATTTCCTAAAAATCCCCAACGTTCACGAAAAACCAACAACTCCTCCTAAAATGTCCAATTGAATGCTTAGATTTCCCAAAAGCATCATTTCCCATGAAGACCCTCATGATGCCCATGTTTCCTTTAACATCCTCAATATCTCCTAAAAATCCCCAATGTTCCCTAAAAATCCCCGACTTCTCCTAAAATGTCCAACTTAATTATTAGACTTCACAAAGGCGTCATTTCCCATGAAGGCCCTCATGATTCCAATGTTTCCATTAACATCCTCAATATCTACTAAAAATCCTCATCGTTCTCTAAAAATCCCCAATGTTCCCTAAAAATCCCCGACTTCTCCTAAAATGTCCAACTTAATGCTTAGACTTCACAAAGGCGTCATTTCCCATGAAGACTCTCATAATTCCTAAGTTTCCTTTAACATCCTCAATATTTCCTAAAAATCCCCAACGTTCTCTAAAAACCAACAACTTCTCCTAAAATGTCCAACTTAATGCTTAGTGTTCCCGAGAGGGAAACCGAAATTCTTAGAGCAGCCGACTGGTTTTCAGCAATGCTTAAACTGTAATTTATTAAAAGCAATTATTAAACATTTTCTTGCAAAAACTTATCTTACACTACTCACAATTAAGGGTTTTCCTCTGCCACGACTTCTTATCTGAATTTTACAACTTAGTTGGACAATACTTGGGACCGTTACCCTAGTCGGTGTCCGCTGTGTGAGAGCTATTATGGGATCACAAATATGTACAATTATTTATCAATTTCACACATAATTTCTCTGTTCCCGTCTACTTACAATGTAATTCACTGGCACGGTAGGTTTTCGGTAGATATTCTCGTTGCAGGACTCACCAGATACCGATGCTTGTGCGACTAGAGAGAAATGTCCAGTATAACTAAATTGCACCTAACAACTACATTTTCTTCTATATGCAGATTTCAACTTACTGTTTTTGTCTCAGTAATTTTTACAGCACTACCAGCTCTTACCGGATTCAAATTAGTCTGTAATTGAATCCAACTCAAATAAATCAATCACATCAAAACTACTGACTTTAACTTTGATCAACTTTGATTCTTCTGCGATGGCGAAATTGCACTTCGTCTTTTATTTACCTTTTTTCCGAATTCATCTATTCGCAGATTTCATATCCCTTCACTCTACCACTACTACTGCACGAGAACTGTCATGCTGCAGTTATGTTGTGACTAGACGGGTTCATATTTTGAACCGGTTCAAAAAAGGTTGCGGCGTCGCAACACTTAGACTTCATAAAGGCGTCATTTCCCATGAAGACCCCCATGATTCCTAAGTTTCCTTTAACATCCTCAATATCTCCTAAAAATCCCCAATGTTCCCTAAAAATCCCCGACTTCTCCTAAAATGTCCATTTTAATGCTTAGAATTCCCAAAAGCATCATTTCCCATGAAGACCCTCATGATTCCCATGTTTCCTTTAACATCCTCAATATCTCCTAAAAATCTCCAATGTTCCCTAAAAATCCCCGACTTCTCCTAAAATGTCCAACTTAATGCTTAGACTTCACAAAGGCGTCATATTCCATGAAGACCCTCATGATTCCTAAGTTTCCTTTAACCCGCAAACACCCGGGACGATCTATTTTTGGCAGAAATGCAATATCTTCTTTGTGGAGAGCGCAGTAGGCGTATTCGCGTGCAGACGTGTTTTGTTTTGCTCATCGCGTTTCTTCCGCGTTCACCATTTTTTTTGTGATTGTGCTGACGGTTAGGCCGGTGCTACGCCATCCGGATAGCTTCCGCGTGTGAAAGAGTGCTTGTTCTGTGAGAATTTTAATAGTGGTTTTATTGAATTCGAAAAGAATCATAATTTTCAAACGACTCATGCAATAGCGGGGGGTTTTAAAGATTGTGTGTGTTTGAACGCCGCTGCTAAAGTAGTTTGGGTTCGGAAACGGTGCTGAAATTCGTGTGAGTGTGGAATGTGCATTTTCACGTAGAACGGTCAATGGCGCTACGCCTTTCAGTCGTTTTCCATTGTAAAGTCCCTATGGCTGCAGTTTTGTTCCGTGTTTTTTTCACGTATGTGGCTATTAAACTACCGTCATGCCATCAGTGATTCGCGAGGGATTAGAAAATCATCCCGTGTGGCTCAACACTCATAACTTCGTGAGAGCTAAAGTGACGCATGTTCCAATGATGACTGACTGCAGGCGCAACAGCGGCAAGACGAAGAGGAAGCCTGACTGCACAATGAAGACGTTGCCTTGGTGATGGCAGCGCTACTTTGGATGGATGAATTCCGGTGAGAATGTTCTGATTACACTAGTTTACAGCATTTTTGAACTCGGTAAGCTGATGATCATTTTTGGTGTAGAATCATGCCCTGAGTTCGAAAACGCGAAAAAAAAAATACAGTAGAGCGGAAATTTTTTCGACTTTCCATACAAGGTTGATGATTTGAAATCGATTTTTGTTCTATTTTTAAGCAAAGTCGCTCACTTCAAACATCTCATTCTCCGTAATCAATGCTCCGATTGAGCTGAAATTTTTACTGTAACTCGCTTACATGTGATATGTCAAATAAACGTCGAGAAAGAATTTTTAAGTTTGTTTTTTCTTATTGGAAAAAATACATTTCTTCAAAAAATTTTGGAAATTTTGCTAAAATTTAAGAAGATCGTCCCTAAAACTCGCCAATATCTTGAATTTCATCAATCTGACGCAAAACCTGTATTCAGATGATCGAATGGTATTGTATTCAGCTTTTAATTTATGAAAAAAGATTTAAAATTGGTTGAACAAAACGCAATATATTTGAATTTTAGTAAATTACATTTTTCGAAAAGTTGCAAAACTCGATATTGAGCTAAATCTCAAAAACTGTTCTACTTAAAATTTTGTGACGGTCGGTTTCGAAATCAGCACTAAATTGAGCTTCAAAATTTTTGGTCGTTGACAGAAGTTCACGACTTTCGTTTTATTTTGTAAACTTGTGTTACTTTTGCTACTACTAAATACTACAAAATGAACTAAATACGCGCCAGTTTCAAAGATTCCTTTGAATCAGGAAGTGTGTTTGCAATATCATTATCCAAATGATAACGGTAATGTACACATGCGGGGCTTATTGTAAGTGAAAGTGACTTCTGAATGGACGTGTCTCTCCAGCCATTCTGAAATGGGTCTCTGAATCTGCAATAGAGCTATCACCTTCTAACTCCCGGACTAAAGCTTTTTGCAAAAACATCAAAATGATATTGCAGAAAACTTTCTTCCATAATACCACTGCCACACACACACACACACACACACACACACACACACACACACACACACACACACACACACACACACACACACACACACACACACACACACACACACACACACACACACACACACACACACACACACACACACACACACACACACACACACACACACACACACACACACACACACACACACACACACACACACACAAGGGCCTAACGAACCCCCCCTTCTGCGAGTCGGGTGGAAGCTTGGGAGTCTTCCCGAAGCGAAAACCGTTCACACACCCGTGTGAATTACCACCTTTGGCGCTTCCTTCGGGGAGTGACCGGGCTTCTGGTCTCCAGACAGCTCAAGAGGAGGATGCCTAGGAGGTGGCGGGGGTTCAACAGTGGGCTCTGTTGGATTCCCATAAAAAGCCACACATCTGCAAGCAACTCCGTACAAGCGACCTGGTACCGCTTCCAAAGTGCCTTAGCCCAAACACCCGGCGTGCCAACCGGCACATTAGGATCGACGCCAGTAAGACCCTAATTATGGCAAACTGGCAGCACATGGACATGGACACGAGCAAGGAATACGTATATACTACCAAACGCTACAGAGCTGACAACCGTACTATTCCACTACCCTAGTAAGAATGGGTGACACCTTTCCGAAACGGCGAGTGGGCTAATGGTATGGTTGCCCCCATCCCGTTAAAACCTTGGCAGGCCTCCAAGTACGTTCCGAACTCGGCACCTTAGCCGGTGGAAGTAGGCTCAGTTGAACATTGCTGACTAATGCCGATCTGGCTCTGAACACGGTTCCCCATAAAGGACCGTGTCAACCCTAGCATGGCCTCACTGCTTGCAAAGATCACCATGGGATCACGATGGCAACTACTTACGACGGGCGAAGATAGCGGCTTGGAGGGGGGACCCAACCAGATGGAGAAGAACAACAATCACACAATAACGGAGGTAGCAGATGATAAGGATGCGAGCGCATTCCTAAGGAGCAGTAGGTTGACACGTTCGCCGGTAGAAGCTTTTAGTATCGCGGCAACGGATAACAGCAGCACGCCACGAGGTGGACAACATGGACTCTTCGGAGCAAAAGGGGTAACGAGTCAAATGTCCACACCAAGCGGTAGCACTAAAAGAGGGCCCCCGGTGTCTACACCGAGCAGCAGCACCACTCAAGAAGGCCTACAACTTGCGAGGCCTAAGGTGTCAATGGTGGAGTTGAACAGGAAGGTCATCGAGCTGCACGAATACGTAAAAGGCCGTAACAACGTGCACACTGAGATTAAGCAAAGGGTGTCGAGCCTCAGGTATGCCGTGTTGGAAGCTGACCGCGAGCACACAGCGTTGCGTAAGAGAGCTGAGACTGCTGAAAAGGCTTTGAAGCTGGCTTTGGAGCAGATTGCGGCGGTGGAAGCATCAACAGAGTTACAGGAGACGCCGAAAGGGCGCAGAAATAAGAACTCGAACAAGCGGGATAGAGAAACACCAGGCGAGGAGGAACGCCCGAAGAAGACAAAGAATGTTCAAGGTAGCGAGGAGTTGAGCGACGAGAGAGCCAACAGCGATTGGAACGTCGTCAAAAATCGCAAGGAGAAGAAGAAAAATCAGCCCAAAAAGGAGGAAACGAAAGGGAATAATCGGATCGAAAAAGGTAGAAATCCGGCTCGAGACGAAAGAAGATCCAAAGAGAACAGGCAAGAACGCCGTCTGCCCCATCGAGAGAGACACATGGGAGACGCCCTGCTGGTCAAGGCAAACTACCAACAGTCGTACGCAGCAATCCTCAAGAAAGTCCGAGAGGATCCGGAGTTGAAGGAACTGGGTGAGAACGTGGTGAGAACCAGGCGCACTCAGCAAGGAGATATGCTCTTTGAGCTGAAGAAGGATCCGGCGATTAAAAGTTCTGCCTACCGAGAGCAGTTCGCCAAGTCATTGGGCGACCTCGTCGGGGATGGTGGGAACGTGAAAGCTTTGTGCCAGGAAGCAACGATCGAATGCCGATACCTGGACGAGATCACAACAGTGGAGGAGCTTGGGCGTGAACTGAAGACGCAATGCGAATTGGGAGAAGAGGTTCTAACGATCCGTCTGACGGTACCAAGGCACACAAACAGCGATGATTCGACTGTCGGTGCCTGCGGCTAGCAAATTGTTGAAGGTAGGCAAGGTACGAGTTGGTTGTTCAGTGTGCCCGCTGAGGGTCGCCGCCCGAATAGCAAGGAGTGACCGCAAACGGGTGTTGAGATGCTTCAAGTGCATGGGCTTTGGACACATGTCGGCCAACTGCAAAGGCCCAGACAGATCTGAACAATGCAGAAAATGCGGAGAGAAGGGACACTTTGCGAAGGACTGCTCGCAAGCGCCAAAGTGCATGCTCTGCACAGCGGAAGAAGGAAACGTCCATTCGACGGGTGAATACAAGTGCCCTGCATATAAGAAGGCGATCGCAGGCCAACAGTAATGGAGATAATGCAGATCAACCTGAATCATTGTGATACCGCACAGCAACTGTTGAGGCAGTCAACAACGGAAGCAAAGTGCGATGTTGCGATTATTGCAGAGCCGTACCGAGTTCCTCTCGGTAACAACAACTGGGTGTCAGATAGCACGGGAACGGCTGCTATACAAGTGATGGGAAGATTTCCTATTCAGGAAGTGATTGCAAGCACGTACGAAGGTTTCGTCATCGCCAAAATCAACGGTATCTTCATATGCAGCTGCTATGCACCCCCAAGGTGGACAGCGGAGAAATTCGACCGGATGCTGGAGGAGTTAGCCGACAAGCTGGTTGGACGTAGGCCAGTACTGATCGGTGGAGACTTCAATGCGTGGGCCGTGGAGTGGGGTAGCAAGCTAACTAACGCAAGAGGTTACAGCCTGCTGGAAGCACTAGCGAGGTTGGAGGTACAACTGTGCAACGTTGGCACCGTAAGCACATTCAGGAAAGACGGGCGGGAGTCGATCATCGACATTACCTTCTGCAGTCCATCGCTAGCAAGCAACATGAACTGGAAAGTAAGCGAAGAGTACACCCACAGTGATCACCAGGCGATCTGCTACAGCGTTGGCCAACGGAACCCTACGGGCATGCAGAAAAAATAACTTGTGAGATAGCTCCAGGGATTCCAGAAGATTTATTAAAGGAATCACTGGCGAAATTTCTGGACGATTTCCTGGAGGAAATACAGGAAGGAATTCTGAAGGAATCTCTAAAGAATTTTCTGGAGCATTTACTGGAAATGGCCTAAATGTTGGCAATCGAAATAGGATTGCGGGCCTCTATTCTGCCGGAGCCCTATATATGTGCATTAATGCTAGGGGAATATTTACAAGTCTGTTTTCACATTTAACACAAAAATAAAACTTGTAATAAAATGGTCTACGGGCATGTTGGAAATCATCCCCAAAGCGAAGTCGATTGCTGCCAGTTCAGCAACGTAAACAGAACAAGGTTCTTGAAGTTTTCGGAAGGCAGTGGAATTTTCATTGAAAACACCGAAGCCAGTAGATCCATTGATACGGGACCCATCAATGAAGAATCTCTTACAGGAATTGACATTTTGGTACTTTTCGTAAAAAATGCTAGGAATAGATATACACCGAAGTTGATCTGGTATTCCCTGAACAGCTTGTTTCATGGACAGATCGTATTTAACAGAGGAACTGTCATTGGGGCAGCAGGGACGAAAGTCCTGGGGCCTGACGCACCCCCCCCCCTCGCTTGCGAGTCAGCCGTAGTCGCTGGCTAAGAATAGGACTACTTACCCTAATTCAAGGTGTCAAGCGACCCGTGCTGAGGAATGAGTGATCGAGGGGGTCAAAAAGATGCTCGATCTTTAACGGAGCCTGTGGGGTACCTGGGCACCCCCCCACAGTGGACAGCTTACCGCGTTAATGCAGGGCTCTGGCGTGGTGAACATACTTTCACGTGCTACTCGTGGGATTTAATCATGAAGTCAAATAAACAAAACCAAAATCTAGGTGGAAATAGTGGTGGGATCAACCCCTTCGCAAGAAGCGGGTTGATGAGATCTCCGACAAGGAGAAGTGAGGAGATAGGCGCTGGGAGTTGCGTTCGCAGCTCAAGCGTGGGTGCTCCAGTCCACTTCCCGGCAAGCCAGCCAGTGGAGGTTATGGACGGAGCGTGGTTGTTGGGGGCCGTCAACCAAGAATCCAAAGGACGGTCCGCTGAGCAGCAGCTTGGCAAAATCATCGACTTTGCGTCCACTAAGTCGAACATAAGCAATGACCTGAAAACGGCCTTGCTTCGACTTAGGGCGTCGATCGACGATGCCAAGCAGGAGCACGCGGCACTCGCGTTGCTAACTGCTTCAGCAGCGGAGCCTGAAAATGAGAAAGTGCCGAAGTTTACCCAAACGGAGGCCTTCTCCTTCGCAGGAAGTCCGAATAAGGCGGAAGCGACTGCTCGCGATAAACGGGGCAAGCAATCGCAGAAGCGGGCGAGGCAACCGTCAGGCGAGGAGCTGCCTGGCGGTGCCCGCAAGGCCAGGCGAATCATTACCCCGAAAGTCGGTAATAATGCTGGAAGGTCGGACCACAGCCAGGGTTCCCGGAAAGCTGGGAAGGGTGGGCCTGAAAAGGCTGGCCCGTCCCGGAACGAAGGGAACAAGGGGTTGCGACCGCTGGTGGGCTCTCAACAGGGCGACCCCCCTTGGACGAAGGTAGAGCGGAAGAGGAAGAAGAAGGCGAATCCGCAGGTAGTAGCGCAGAACGCCAAGCCAAGGCGTAGGAGGGCAGGTGCCAAGCGCGAGAAAGGCGACGCGATCGTCATCAAGACGGAACAGTCCAAATACTCGGACGTCTTGAAGATGATGCGGAGCGACGCCAAGCTTGAGGGTCTTGTCAGTATTAGACGTACTCGTACGGGCGAGATGATCCAACAGTGCGATGTGCAGGTGCCCGCCGCAGCCGTTAAGCTACGGAAAGGGTCAGCAGGGACACAGATAGCTTTGGTTCAGCTACCTGTGGCGGACGTCAAAAAGTCCGTTAAAGTAGGGAGCATAAAGGTGGGTTGGTGTGTATATCACCTGACATTCCACGAGCCACCAGAGGTTTGCTTCAGGTGTCTGGAACCAGGACACAAGTCGTGGGACTGCAAAGGCCCCGACAGGCCCCGCCGGCAACGGCAACTGGGTCGCGGATGGGACCAGAAAAATGGCGGCGATATGGACGACGGGTAAATACCCCGTTCAGGAGTTGGTGTCTACTACCTATGAGGGCTTCGTGGTCGCCAAAGTAGTCTTCTGTAGCTATTATGCGCCTCCACGGTGGCCGATCGAGCAGTTCACGCAAATGCTGGACCGCTTAACGACCGTGCTAACAGGGCGAAGGCCGGTAATGATAGCGGGCGACTTTAATGCCTGGGCTGTGGAATGGGGAAGCCGTTTCACGAACCAGCGGGGTCAGATCCTGCTAGAAACACTGACCATCTTAGATGTCGACTTGGCTAATGTCGGTACCAAGAGTACCTTTAGTCGAAACGAAGCGGAGTCAATTATTGACGTGACCTTTTGTAGCCCTGGCCTAACAAGTAGTTCGAACTAGAGAGTAGATGATGGCTACACTCACAGCGACCACCTGGCGGTTCGCTACAGTATCGACTACAATAACAGCAGACAGCGGATAGAAGAAAAGGCGGCTAGGCCAAGGCCAAGCCCTCGCAGGTGGAAGACATCATACTTCGACGAAAGGGTATTTAGGGAGGCGCTCCGCCGTGAGCGAAACTTAATCGGTTTAGACGGCGACGAGCTGGTAGCGGTGCTCTCACGTGCGTGTGATGCGACCATGCCTAGGCGAGTCCACCCTAGAAATGGGAGGCCACCGGCTTACTGGTGAACCGACGCGATTGCGGACCTGCGCTGCGCCTGCCTACGGGCTAGGCGGCGGATGCAGCGAGCACGATCAGAGGAAGAGCGAAACGAACGGCGAGTGGTGTTCGCCGCTGCAAAAGCCGCGCTTAAGTCCGAGATAAGAGCAAGCAAAAAGTCCTGCTTTGAGGGTCTCTGTCAGAGTGCCAATACGAACCCGAGGGGTGACGCCTACAGGATCGTTATGGCCAAGACGAGAGGTGTGATGGCTCCTACAGAGCAATCTCCAGAGATGTTGGAGGAGATCATCAGAGGACTTTTTCCGCGTCATGATCCTAATCCTTGGCCTCCTTTCGTAGGACAGCCTGGGCTGGCGATGAGGAGAGGGCCACCGATGCACAGTGTTTTATTTTGCCGATTTCGTGCGCTTTTTTAATAACGTTTCAACCGATGATTTTAGCGATATAGTTTCTTCGGAGAAGTTTCTACATTAGACAAGGCGCATCTTTTGACATAAAGAGTTGAATGATCAATCCACCTATAAGTGAGATGAAAAAAATATTTTTTCAAAAAATGCAGATAGCCGTTTGATGTCTTCGGCAAAGTTGTGCAAAATGCAATTTTGAACAACTTTGTCAAAGACGCCATAATGCTGAATCTCATACTATACGAGATATATTGCGTTGTATGTGCATGACCCCTAGAAATCATATTTTTCATCATAACTTTTTAACGGGATTTTTTAGATTTTTTGCATCTTCTACAAAGTTGTTTGGAATGTAAAAATACATGTTTTTGCTGAACATCGAAAAACGCTAGCTTTTGAAATAGCAAAGTTATTTACAAATTACTGATTTTTATAGGGTAACTTTGAACTCGTGTTACTTTTTTCGGCGCAAAATGGCGCAGAGAACAGTTTCGAATAATGAAACAACTATATTTCTACTATATTAAAATGGATTAAACTTTTGTATACAAGTGTATTCTTTATGTGTTATGGTAAATAAACAAACAATTATGAAATAATGAAATTATTTAATAACTTCTTCATTTCACGAGATAGCATGTCTCAATGTTCAGCAAAATTGTGTATTTTTATATGCTCAACAACTTTCTAGAACATGAAAAAAATGTAGAAAATCTTGGTGAAAAGCTATGATTATTTTAACGAATTATAAAAAAAATATATTTAAAAACCACTCTGAAGTTGATTTTTATCATAACTTTTAATCCATAATTTTTACATTATTTGCATGTTCTGCAAAGTTGTTGAGCATATAAAAATACACGATTTTGCTGAGCATTGCAACATTCTATCTCGATAAATGAAGAAGTTATTATATAATTTCAATTTTTGATTACTGTTTGTTTTTTTACCATAACACATAAAGAATACACTTGTATACAAAAGTTTAATCCATTTTGATATAGTAGAAATATAGTTGTTTCATTATTCGAAACTGTTCTCTGCGCCATTTTGCGCCGAAAAAAGTGACACGAGTTCAAAGTTACCTTTTAAAAATAAGGAATTTGTAAACAACTTTGTCTTGAAGGTAGAAACTAACGCAGTGGTTGAACTAAGAACAACTTATATTTAGGTCTTCACAGGACGGAGGTTTAACAGAGAATGAATAGAAATTTTCACTTGTTGACACTCGTCAACAACCAGGTTACTAGGGTAATGTATTGATCGGGTAACTAGGATAGCGTACGGGGTACTTGATTACTTCGATCTTCAACACCCCCTCTCAATCAGTCGATCCCTTACGCTTCGTCAGTTTCCGATGCTTTGGCCGGACCACTTGCTTTGACTGTCGTGGTTCAATATCAGGCGGGTGCATCTCCACCTTCCAGACGCCGTTCGAATTCGTCATCATCCATGGTGCTTCATCGGGGTGGCCAGCAATCGTATCGAATGGTATTGACGCATCTCGGGGACGAAACTGCGATCCTGAACGTCTCGCAACAGCACTGTTTGCACCGGCCAGCACGTGCTTTGTTCGTGGTATCTCCGAATGTCGATCTACGGGGAATGTATATGCAGTAAAAGGGTCCTCATTCAAAGTATGTCGTAACTTACCGGGAAACATGCGCTCCCATTCGCTGCGCCTCATGGTCACCATATCGAGGTATCGACCATGTTCAAGTTGCGAAGGGAGCGCGTTCGGAATGTCTTGAGCATCGTATAAAATTTCTCCATCGTCACAGAAGCTTTCTTGGCCGTCGCTGTTCTCATCTGGTCTCTCCCCCTCTTGCTCAAGTCTTCCGGTAGCAGGTTGATTCGTCTTTTCCGAAGATCCTTCAATGCCTCGAGCTTGATCGCACAAATTCGCAGCCGCCTGTTCCTGGTAGATATCCAGCTCGTAGAAATTGCCTCTCACAGGGCACACACCAATGATATCGCCGTCGTATTTCATCTCAGCTGCCAATGCCCCGAAAGAAACGTTAACTCCAGCTTCGGCCATCTTCTTCACGGAAAGCAGATTTGCTCTTACATCAGGCACATACAGAACGTCATCTATGCGGCACTCAACTCCTTGGCTATTGATTCCTACGATTTGTCCTTTGTGCCACGCGGTAATCGATTCATCGTCCTTCGCCACAGCAATATTGACTGGATGCTTCAATTTTTTTTTCAATCGAACGAAATACTCCTTCCGATTCACTAGATGATTGCTAGCACCGGAGTCCAGCTTGAAGGTAATTTTTCTCCGGCTGCAGTTCTCCTTGCACTTTCCGCTCATGAACACAACCGCCTTTCTGCCGCTCGCTGTGTTTGCTTCTGCTTCATCTTCTTCTGGATCGTTCCTGCAGTCCTTCGCCTTGTGCCCCGTCTTTTGACATCGATGACATTTCCCTCGGAACTTCCATGACTCCTTTCGTTGTTCATTCCACGGCTTTCGAATGTTCCCAGCAAACGCTAATGGATCGTCCTTGTGCACATCGGTCATGCGGTCACTCTTCTTCATATCTTCTGCCAACAGCCTTTCTCTTACGGGATCCAGGGTCAGTTTGTCTTCGTCCAGGTTTTCCAAAGCCGTCACAAACGGATCGTAGGATTTCGGAAGAGTGACGAACAGCTGTGAAACCAAATCGCCTTCTTCAAGTTTCGCTCCCGCTGACTTGAGTTTCCGGATGAGTTCATCGAACGTCTTCAGATGATCGACGAATCTTCCGCCATCTTGAGCTTCGCGAGTTGCTTGCGTATGAGCGTTTGCGACGAAACCGACTTCTTGGCGTAGACACCTTCCAACGTCGCCCAAATGTCCTTGGCCGTTTCCTTCTCCCGGATCAGATCCAACAAATCGTCTTGAATGAAGGAAATGATCAGGTTCACTGCCTTCCCGTCCATCTCTTGAAACTTTGCTAATTCGGCTGCAACGGTTGGCGCATCCTTCTTGACCGCGTCCAGCAATCCGGCCGACTTCAGCAGTTTCTCGACTCTAAACTTCCAGTTCTCGAATCCAGTTCCGGTGAACTGTGGGATTCCGTGCACCAGCTCTCTACGTGTGTCGCCCATAACCTCTTGAAGGTAGAAACTAACGCAGTGGTTGAACTAAGAACAACTTATATTTAGGTCTTCACAGGACGGAGGTTTAACAGAGAATGAATAGAAATTTTCACTTGTTGACACTCGTCAACAACCAGGTTGCTAGGGTAATGTATTGATCGGGTAACTAGGATAGCGTACGGGGTACTTGATTACTTCGATCTTCAACACTTTGTTATTTCAAAAGCTAGCGTTTTTCGATATTCAGCAAAAACATGTATTTTTACATTCCAAACAACTTTGCAGAAGACGCAAAAAATCTCAAAAATCCCGTCTAAAAGTGATGAAAAATATGATTTCTAGGTGTCATGCACATACAACGCAATATATGTCGTAAAGTATGAGATTCAGCATTATGGCGTCTTTGACAAAATTGTTCAAAATTGCATTTTGCACAACTTTGCCGAAGACATCAAACGTCTATCTGCATTTTTTGAAAAAATATTTTTTTCATCACACTTATAGGTGGATTGATCATTCAACTCTTTATGTCAAAAGATGCGCCTTGTCCAATGTAGAAACTTCTCCGAAGAAACTATATCGCTAAAATCATCGGTTGAAACGTTATTAAAAAAGCGCACGAAATCGGCAAAATAAAACACTGTGCGATGTGGAACTTGCGGGGGTAGTCCCTTAGCGTAGGTAAGGCCCCAGGTCCGGACGGAGTTCCGAACCTGGCCTTAAAAGTAGCCATTGCAGAGGCTCCCGAGACGTTCAGGTCTGCTATGCAGAAATGCCTGGACGAGGGAGTTTTCCCAGAAGCTTGGAAGAGGCAGAGCCTGGTACTATTGCCAAAGGCGGGGAAACCACCCGGAGACCCGTCGGCATATAGACCAATATGCTTGATTGACACGGCGGGGAAGGTGCTCGAAAAGATCATCCTCAATAGAATGTTGCGGTTCTCTGAGGGCGAAAATGGTCTTTCGAGTAACCAGTACGGCTTCCGGAAGGGGAGGTCCACAAGATTTCCAAGTTTGCCTCAGGAACAGGGGTTTCCGTTGAGTAAGGCGATTCTCGAAACGAGATAGATCTGCTACGTTTTGCTTTCCGGCCATATTTAAAACTCTAGATTCGAACGTTTGTAGTCTAAGCACCCATCTCAAAATACAACGGAGAGGAAGTAATATCGGCAAAGATTGCGGTTAATGGACGAAGGTCGGTTTCGAATCCAAAGTCTCTCTCATGTAAGAATATCGCGCTTATTCAAGTCATATCTATCGGATATCCATGTGATTCTATTAGTGACGGCGTTGCCTTGGAAAGATATTTCTAATATAAACACTACTAGAAGCGCAAAAGCATAAAAAATGTAGGCTTCACGTCTCTAATAAACGCCAATGTCTGCTAAACTTGATATGCTGTTAAAGAAAAGGAGATGTGGTAGTTTAGCACATCAATAAGTAGGCCGAGGTCTTGGAATTATCATTATTAGTCGAGACGTCAACTGGATGAGTACCACAAGTCGTTTATTTACACGGTCGTTTATTAACTACATAAACTTTTGGGGCAATTATGGGGCTGACCCGTGGGCTGATCAAACTTCATGCAAGAGGAGGAAGAGCCACTCCTAGCAAGTTGATGAACGATTTTGCTTCACTAAGCCATTATTGTTACATCCAGTAAGAAGTTGAAGCCGGCACTGTTGTGCAAACATATTTTGAAAGAACTCTGTAGAGAAAATATTCATTAAATAGCAAGAAAACACTGAATCGTAAAATGCATTTGAACCGAGATTTGAACTTTTTCCGTTGACAACCAAATAAATAAATAAAGGAAAAAATGGTCTGAGTTTGCTATGATTGAAATTTCAGTTCACTGACATTTATTATAGCATCTACAAAATGCTATAAAATTAAATATATTTAATTGCATTAATACTCATATTAAATATTATTATTGAAGTGAGCAGCCCCGTGCTTTCGACAGTATCTACACCGTTTCGGGCATGCGGATTCTCCCGAATGCCCAGTGTGCAATGGTTTAGAGGAAAGCGCGGAGCACGTTTTGTTCGTGTGCCCGCGTTTTCGCACAATGCGTGACCATGTGGCAAGCATGCCACATGCGGGGAGGACACAACTCCGGACAATTTGGTCCAGAGGATGTGTAGGGATGAGTTTGGCTGGAACGCCGTTTCAACAGCTATCACCCATATCGTCTGGGAGCTACAGAGGAGGTGGCGCGCGGACTCGGAGAATGGCTAGTCCAGAGGTTGTCCAGGAGTTCGAAGTCGGCTTCGTAGGTCATACCGGTGCCCTGCGGCCGAGATCGACCCTTACAGCGATTAAGTGGCCGCGGAGAGGAAGTCACGGTAGCGGTGGTGTCGTGGTGTCGGTCTACTGGGTTGAATCCGAGCCCGCGGTTGGAAAGGGGTCCCCGGCATGGGTCGGGGCAGGTGGAAACCCTACTGTCAGCAACCTTCTGGTGCAGCTGATAGGGCCTGAAGGGTAGTGATACCCTTGCCTTCAGCAGGTCAGATCGGGTTGCACGTGGACATTATTTCTTGATGTCTGCAAAGCAGTTGGGCGCGGGCGGGGTTGACCTTGCCCGCCTTCCGAGGACAAAGAGAGTGGCGAGGACCACTCGGAAAACTGGCTAAGTGCCAGCATGTTACCGTGACGGACTCTCCAGAGCGAGTCTTCGATGTTCGTTGCTGCTAGGCTACGCAGCTAACCTTGAGGGTGCGATGTGCACTAGCCCCTCTCTGAATCAATACTTTTGTTGTAGAAGACGGCCTCAGGCTCACACTACCCTAACCTTCCTGTTAGGGTGTCTGTTGAGCAGATTAACCCCCTATGGTTTAGAAAAAAAAAAGAGGAACTGTCATTGGTGAAGTGTACACGAGGAGGATTATAACCTGGGAGGCTTATACCAGATGACATGTAGAAAAGATAGATTCTCATGAATTTTGACTGAGTGTTCAGACTAAGCATTTCTTCGAAGTTTTCAATAACAACCCGCATAAACGATAACCTTAAGATGTGCTTAACCACCCATTCGGGATACAGTTCGAACAGTAGCGGTATTGTTGAAACGTCTGCATTACGGTTCGTGTATGGTATTGGTTTATTAGGGAAGTGTGTTGCTCACTCAAAACTTGATAAGCAATCTTAACGAGAGCTCCCAGAAGCGATTCTGGAGAGGTTTCACCCCTGCCAGGACCTCCAGGCTCGCATTATGCGTTGAGTGCATACAGTCGAGGGCAATACGGTATTGAATTCGTTCCAGCTTAACTGCCGTTCTACGCTCCCTTCGCAAAGTGCGATCACCTTCAGCACTAAACTATGCACTTATTAACAACTAACTAATTAATAAGCGTAAAAAGAACCACGCGGGCGAAGGAGAAAACACTTTAAAACGACTGCAAAGAGGGCTTTGTGATGAGATAGGGATCCTGTCAACCTACTTGTACAAATTTTCAAATTTTTGCATTTTTCCCTTTGGTCCCCCCTTGGGGAAAGTGGGACTGTAAATTTTCAAATTTTTGAATTTCCCCTTTGTTCCGCCCTTGGAGGAGGGGGGTCCGCAAATTTTCAATTATTTTGATTTTTTCCCCTTTTTCCCAAATTTTTGAATGTTTCCCTTTGGCCCCTCCTTGGGGGAAAAGGGTACGCAAATTTTCAAATTTTAGAATTTTCCCAAGGGGGGACCTTTAGGGAAGGGAGTCCGCAAATTTTCTTTTTTTAATTATTTTCCTTGGTCCCCTTTTGGGGGAGGGGGGTCCGTAAATTTTCATATTTTTGAATTTTTCACTTTGGTCCCTCCTTGGGGAATGGGGATCCGTAAATTTTCAAATTTTTGAATTTTCCCCTTTGTTTCCCCCTTGGAGGAAGGGGTCCTAAGTCACCTCTTGGGGATAGGGGGTCCGCAAATTTTAATTTTTTTTAAATTTTTCCCTTTGGTTCCCCCTCGGGGGAAGGAGGTCCACAAATTTTCAATTTTGTGAATTTTTCCCTTTAGTCCACTCTTGGGGGAAGGTGGTCCGCAAATTTTATAAATTTAAAAATTTTTCCTTTGGTCCTCTCTTGGGGGAAGGGGGTTCGCAAATTTTTGAATTTTCCCCCTAGGTCCCCCCTTGGAGGAAGGGGATCCGTAAATTTATAAATGATTGAATTTTCCCCTTTGGTGCCCCCTTGGGGGAAGGGAAAACGGAAATTTTTGAATTTTTCCCATTAATCCCCCCTTGGAGAAAAGGAATCTCCAAGGATGGGATTCGCAAATCTTATTTTTTTTTAATTTTTCCCTTTGGTCCCCCTTGGGGGAGGAGGTTCCGCAAATTTTCAAATTTGAATTTTGGGGGAAGTAGATTCGCAAATTTTTAAATCTTTCCCTTTGGTCCTCCCTTGGTGGAAGAGGATCCGCAAATTTTCAAATTTTTGAATTTTTCCCTTTGGCCCCCCATATGAGAAGGGGGTCCGCAAATTTTCAAATTTTTCCCTTCAATCCCCCCTTGGAGAAAAGGGGTCCTCAAATTTTTTATTTTTTTATTTTTCCCTTTGGTCCCCTTTGGGAGAGAAGGTTCCGATAATTTTCAAATTTTTGCATTTTTCCCTTTGGTCCCCTCTTGGGGAAGGAGGTCCACAAATTTTTGAATTTTTCCGCTTAAAGGAAGAGGGGCGCAAATTTACAATTTTTTGAAATTTTCCCTTTACTTTTGAATTTTTTCCTATGGTCCCCCCTTGGTGAAAGAGGATCCGTGAATTTTTAAATGTTTGCCTTTGGTTTCCCCTTGGGGGAAGTGGGTCCGCAAATTTTCAAATTTTTGAATTTTTCTCTTGCTCCCCTTTGGGGGAAGGGGGTCCACAAATATTCAAATTTTTGAATTTTTCTTTTTAGTTCCCCGCTTTGGGGAAAGGGATTTCGCAAATTTTCTAATTTTCGAATTTTTCCCTCTTATCCCCCTTTGGGAGAAGAGGGTCCGCAAATTTTCAAATTTTTGAATATTTCCCTTTGATCCACCCTTGGGGGAAGTGGGACCGCAAATTTTCAAATTTTTGGTCCCCCCTTGGGAGAAGGGGGCCGCAAATTTTCAAATTATTGAATTTTTCCTTTAATCCCCCCTTGGTGAAAAGGGGTCCAGAAATTTTCAATTTTTTGAATTTCTCCATTTGGTCCCCCTTGGGGGAAGGGGGTCCACAAATTTTAATTTTTTTGAATTTTTCCTTTTTGTTCCCCTTGAAGGAAATTGGTACGAAAATTTACAATTTTTCAAATTTAAGCTTTACTTTTGATTTATTCCCTTTGGTCCCCCCCCCCCCCTTGGTGGAAGGGGATCCGTAAATTTTCAAATTTTTCCCTATGGTTTCCCTTTGGGGGAAGTGAGTCCGCAAATTTTAAAATTTTTGAATTTTTCTCTTTAGTTCCCCCCTTAGGGGAAGGGGGTTCGCATGTTTTCTATTTTTTGAATTCTTCTCTTTAGTCCTCCTTTGGGAGAAGGGGTCCGCAAATTTTCATATTTTTGAATGTTTCCCTTTGGTCTCCCCTTGGGGGAAGTGGAACCGCAAATTTTCAAATTTTCGAATTTTACCCTTTGGTCCCCCCTTGGGGGAAGTGGGACCGCAAATTTTCAAATTTTTGAATTTTTCCCTTTAGATCTCTCTTGGGGGAAGGGGCTCCGCAAATTTTAAATTTATTTAAATTTCCCTTTGGTCTCTTCTTGGGGGAAGGGGAATTTCAAAATTTTCGTATTTTTCCCCTTGCTTCCCCCTTGGTGAAAGGGCGTCCGCAAATTTTCTTTTTTTTTTAAGGAAAGGTGTACGCAAATTTTCTTTTTTTTTAAGGAAGGGTGTACGCAAATTTTTAAATATTCCTTTGGTCACCCCTTGGGTGGGGGGATCCCTAAATTTTCAGTTTTCAAATTTTTCCCTTTAATCCTCCCTTGAGGAAAAGGTGTCCGCAAATTTTAAATTTTTAGATTTGTTTCCTTTGGTCCCCCTTGGGGTAGGGGGTTCCGCAAATATTCAAATTTTTGAATTTTACCCTTTGGCCATCCCTTGGGGGAAGTGGGACCGCAAATTTTCAAATTTTTGAATTTTTCCCTTTGGTCCCCCCTTGGGGGAAGTGGGTCCGCAAATTTTCAAATTTTTGAGTTTTTCCCTTTACTCCCCTTGTGGAGGAAGAGGGTCCGCCATTTTTAGATTTTTTGAATTTCTCCATTTTTTTCCAAATTGTTTTAATTTATCCTTTTGATCCTCCGATTTGGGGGAAGGGGGACCACAAATTTTCATTTTTTTTAATTTCACCCTTTGGTCTCCCCTTGGGGGAAGGGGGTCCGCAAAATTTCAATTTTCTGTATTTTTCCCTTTGGTCTCTTCTTGGTGGACGGGGGTTAACAAAATTTTAAATTTTGAATTTTTCCCTTTGGTCTCCCTTTAGAGAGAGTGTTCCGCAAATTTTCAAATTTTTGAATTTTTCCCTTTGGTTCTCCCTTGGTGGAAGAGGGTCCGTGAATTTTTGAATTTTTCCTTCTGGTCCCGCCACGGGGGAGAGGGTCCACAAATTTTCAAATTTTGGAATTTTTCCCTTTGGTCCCCCCTTGAGGGAGTAGGTTCGCAAATTTTCTAATTTTTCCCTTTGGTTCTCCTTTGGTGGAAGAGGGTCCGTAAATTTTTGAATTTTTCCCTTTGATCCCCACATAGGGGAAGGGGGTCCACAAATTTTCAAATTTTTCCCGTTGGTCCTCCCTTAGGGTAAGTGTGTCTGCAAATTTTCAAATTTTTGAATTTCTCCGTTTGGTCCCTCCTTGGGGGAGTGGGCTCGCAAATTCCCAAATTTTTGAATTTTTCCCTTTGGTTCTCCCTTGGTGGAATAGGGTCCACAATTTTTTTAATTTTTCCCTTTGGTCCCCCCAATGGGGGAAGGGGGTCAACAAATTTTCAAATTTAAGAATTTTTCCCTTTGGCCCCCCCTTGGGAGAAGGGGGTCCGCAAACTTTCAATTTTTTGAATTTTTCCCTTCGGTCTCTTCTCGGTGAAAGGGGTTTCACGTATTTTCAAATTTTTGAATATTTCCCATTGGTCCCCCCTTGCGAGAAGAAGTACCATAAACATTCAAAATTTTGAATTTTTCCCTTTAGTGTTCCCTTGGTGGAAGAAGGTCCGCAAATTTTCAATTTTTTGAATTTTCCTCTTTGGTCTTCTTTTTGGGAAAGGGGATCCGTAAATTTTCAAATTTTTGAATTTTTCCCTTTAATCCCCCCTTGGGGGAAAGGGGTCCGCAATTTTTTCCCTTTGGTCACCCTTAAGGGAGGGGGTTCCGCATGTTTTCATATTTTCCCTATAGATCTCTGTGGTAGTTTATCAGCTCGATGAGTAGGCCGAGCTCTTGGAATTATCATTATCAGTATAACTGTCAAGAGAGAAGCATCACATTGGCGACGAACGAACCCCGTTTGCTTTCGAGCCTTCGAAACGATCATCGGAGCGTTTGCTAAAACGACTTTGGACGCTATTTTGAAGATCCAGTCCAGACAATAAAAAAAAATCAAGAACCGTTGTCCGTGAAAAGACGTACAAGAGCTGCAAGTGAAGCTGATTATCAAGAAAGAAATATTCCTGGTCTGCCGAGAATATGGGACATCCTGCGAGAAAAAAAGTCAAGCCAAAAAAGTTGTTGTCTAGGCAACGAAATTCGGTTACCTGAATCGGACAAAACATTCAAGTTCCTTTTCAAGGAACTGCCCCAGGAACGGATTCCATCCGTTGAGTTGGGCGAAACAAATATCAAGTTCACCGTAATGGTGAACTGCCTCTGGAGCGGATACAATCCGTTGAGTTAGTCGAAAAATAAGTTCACCCAAAGGTGGACTGCCTCAGGAGCGGTTGAAATCCGTTGAGTTAGGCGACAACATTACCAAGTTCAAGTTCCCTCGCAAGGAACTGCCCCAGAGTTGGGCAAAACAAACATCAAGTTCACCTTAACGGTAAACTGCCTCAGGAACGGATTTAATCCGTTGAGTTAGGCGATAAAATTATGAAGTTCACCCAAAGGTGGACTGCCTCAGGAGAGGATTGCTTCAGAAACAAAGTTTTCCGTTTAGACGAAATAGTGGATCCGCAACGTTTTGCTTTCCGGGCCTATATACAATCCTTAATTTGAGAGGTTGTAGTCTAAACACCCATCTCTTGTTGTGACCGAGAGGAAGCAATTGCGGTTAACGGACTATGGTCAGTTTCGAAAGAAAAGGAGATGTGGTAGTTTATCAGCTCGATGAGTAGGCCGAGCTTTTGGAATTATCATTATCAGTATAACTGTCAAGAGAGAAGCATCACAATCTCCCTTGGTGGAAGAGGGTCCGAAATTTTTTTTATTTTTCCCTTTGGTTCCCCATGGGAGAAAGGGGTTCACAAATTTTCAATTTTTGGATTTTTTTAAACCCCCCTTGGGGAAAAGGGGTCCGCAAATTTTTTTTTTTTTTGAATTTTTTCCTTTGGTCCCCCTTAAGGTCGGGGGTTCCGCAAATTTTTGAATTTTTTCCTTTGATCCTTCCTTGGGGAACGGGGGTCCACAAATTTTCAAATTTTTAAATATTTCCCTTTGGTCCCCCTTTGAAAGAATAGGGTGCGAAACTTTACAATTTTTTGAATTTTTCCCTTTACTTTTGAAATTTTTCCTTTGGTTCCCCCTTGGTGGAAGGGGATCCGTAAATTTTCAAATTTTTCTCTTTGGTTTCTCCTTGGGGGAAACGGGTCCACAAATTTTAAAATTTTTGCATTTTTTCTTTTTGGTACCCTCTTGAAGGAAGGGGGTGCGCAAATTTTAATTTTTTTTTCTTTGGTTCCCCCCTTTGGGGAAGGGGGTTGCAAATTTTCAATTTTTTTAATTTTTCCCTTTGGTACCCTCTTGAAGGAAGGGGGTCCGCAAATTTTCAAATTTTTAAATATTTAACCTTTGGTCCCCCCCATGGGAAAAATGAGACCGCAAATTTTCAAATTTTTGAATTTTTCCCTTTTGGCTTCCCCCTTGGGGGAAGTGGGTCCGCATTTTTTCAAATTTTTGAATTTTTCCCTTTGGTCTCCCTTAGCGGGAAGTGGTTCCGCAAATTTTTGAATTTTTCTTTGCTCCCCCATGGGGGAGGGTGGTTCACATATTTTCAAATTTTTCCCTTTGGTCCCCCTAGGTAGAAGTGGGTCCGCAAATTTTTGAATTGCTCCCTTTGGTCCTCCCTTGGGGAAGTGGGTTAGAAAATTTTCAAATTTTTGAATTTTTTCCTTTGTTTCTCCCTTGGTGGAAGAGGGTCCGCGAATTTTTGAATTTTTCTCTTTGGTCCCTCAATTGGGGAAGGGGGTTCACAAATTAATTTTCGAATTTTTGCCTTTGGTCCCCCCTTGGGGGAGTGGGTAAGCAAACTTTCAAATTTTTGAATTTGTCCCTTTGGTTCTCCTTTGATGGAAAAGGGTGCGCAAATTTTTGAATTTTTCCCTTTGGTCCCCACATAGGGAAACGGGATCCACAAATTTGCAAATGTTTCCCTTTGGTCCTCCCTTTGGGAAAGTGTGTCTGCACATTTTCAAATTTTTGAATTTCTCCTTTTGGTCCCCCCTTGGAGGAGTGGGCTCGCAAAATCTCAATTTTTTGACTTTTTCCCTTTGGTTCTTCCTTAGTGGAATAGGGTCCACAAATTTTTGAATTTTTCCCTTTGGTCCCCCTTAAGGTCGGGGGTTCCGCAAATTTTTGAATTTTTCCCTTTGATCCTTCCTTGGGGAACGGGGGTCCACAAATTTTCAAATTTTTAAATATTTCCCTTTGGTCCCCCTTTGAAAGAATAGGGTGCGAAACTTTACAATTTTTTGAATTTTTCCCTTTACTTTTGAATTTTTTCCTTTGGTTCCCCCTTGGTGGAAGGGGATCCGTAAATTTTCAAATTTTTCTCTTTGGTTTCTCCTTGGGGGAAACGGGTCCACAAATTTTAAAATTTTTGCATTTTTTTCTTTTTAGTACCCTCTTGAAGGAAGGGGGTGCGCAAATTTTATTTTTTTTTTCTTTGGTTCCCCCCTTTGGGGAAGGGGGTTGCAAATTTTCAATTTTTTTAATTTTTCCCTTTGGTACCCTCTTGAAGGAAGGGGGTCCGCAAATTTTCAAATTTTTAAATATTTACCTTTGGTCCCCCCCATGGGAAAAGTGAGACCGCAAATTTTCAAATTTTTGAATTTTTCCCTTTTGGCTTCCCCCTTGGGGGAA
This sequence comes from Aedes albopictus, assembly GCF_035046485.1. NCBI lineage: Eukaryota > Metazoa > Arthropoda > Insecta > Diptera > Culicidae > Aedes > Aedes albopictus. The sequence goes on along the minus strand of NC_085136.1, from coordinate 179,468,789 downwards.
GTGGGTCTGCATTTTTTCAAATTTTTGAATTTTTCCCTTTGGTCTCCCTTAGCGGGAAGTGGTTCCGCAAATTTTTGAATTTTTCTTTGCTCCCCCATGGGGGAAGGTGGTTCACATATTTTCAAATTTTTCCCTTTGGTCCCCCTAGGTAGAAGTGGGTCCGCAAATTTTTGAATTGCTCCCTTTGGTCTTCCCTTGGGGAAGTGGGTTAGCAAATTTTCAAATTTTTGAATTTTTTCCTTTGTTTCTCCCTTGGTGGAAAAGGGTCCGCGAATTTTTGAATTTTTTCCTTTGGTCCCTCAATTGGGGAAGGGGGTTCACAAATTAATTTTCGAATTTTTCCCTTTGGTCCCCCCTTGGGGGAGTGGGTAAGCAAACTTTCAAATTTTTGAATTTGTCCCTTTGGTTCTCCTTTGATGGAAGAGGGTCCGCAAATTTTTGAATTTTTCCCTTTGGTCCCCACATGGGGGAACGGGATCCACAAATTTGCAAATGTTTCCCTTTGGTCCTCCCTTAGGGAAAGTGTGTCTGCACATTTTCAAATTTTTGAATTTCTCCTTTTGGTCCCCCCTTGGAGGAGTGGGCTCGCAAAATCTCATTTTTTTGATTTTTTCCCTTTGGTTCTTCCTTAGTGGAATAGGGTCCACAAATTTTTGAATTTTTCCCTTTAGTCCCCTTGGGGAAAAGAGGTCCGAAAATTTTTATTTTTTGATTTTTTCCCTTTGGTCCCCCTTTGGGAGGGGGTTCGCAAATTCTCAAATTTTTAAATTTTTCCCTTTGGTCCCCCCTTGGGGGGAGGGGGTCTTTTAATTTTCAAATTTTTGAATTTTTCCCTTTGGTCCCCCCTTGGGGGAAGGGGATCCGCAACCTTTCATTTTTTTGAATTTTTCCCTTTGGTCTCTTCTTGGTGGAAGGGGGTTCACAAATTTTCAATTTTTTAAATATTTCCCATTGGGGGAAGAAGTACCATAATTTTCAAATCTTCGAATTTTTCCTTTTGGTCCCCCCTTGAAGGAAGGGTGTGCGAAAATTTACAATTTTTTGAATTTTCCCCTTTGGTACTCTCTTGGGGGAAGGGGTTCCGCAAACTTTCAAATTTTTGAATTTTTCTCTTTGGTTCCCCACTTTGGGAAGGGGAGTTGCAAATTTTCAATTTTTTGAATTTTTCAATTTAATCCCCCTTTGAAGAAAGGGGGTCCGCAAATTTTTGAAATTTTGAGTAATACCCTTTGGTCCTCCCTTGGGGGAAGGGGTTCCGCGAATTATACATTTATTTTAGTTTTCCCTTTGGTCTCGTCTTGGTGATTGGGCGTCCGCAAATTTTCATTTATTTAAATTTCTCCCTTTGATTCCCCTTTGGAGGAAGGGGGTCCGCAAATTTTCAAATATCCCTTTAGTCACCCCTTGGGATAGGGGATCCGTAAATTTTCATTTTTTAAAATTTTCCCTTTAATCCCCCCTTGGGGTAAAAAGGGTCCGCAAATTTAAATTTATAAGATTTTTTTCCTTTGGTCCCCCTTGGAGTAGGGGGTTCCACAAATATTCAAATTTTTGAGTTTTTTCCCTTTGGTCCCCCCTTGGGGGAAGTGGGACCGCAAATTTTCGATGTTTCCCTTTCTTCCCCCTTGGAGGAAGGGGGTCCGCAAATTTTAGATTTTTTGAATTTTTCCCTTTCTTCCCAAATATCTTAATTTTTCCCTTTGGTCCCCTTTTGGGAAAAGGGGGACCACAAATTTTCCATTTTTTGAATTTCATCCTTTGGTCCCCCCATGGGGGAAGGGTGTCACCGATTGCAAGAGAGTTCGTGGGGCAATATCAGGCTGGATTTATGGGTGAACGCGCTACAACGGACCAGATGTTCGCCATCCGCCAGGTGTTGCAGAAATGCCGCGAAGACAACGTGCCCACACATCACTTGTTCATCGATTTCAAATCGGCGTATGATACAATCGATCGATAACAGCTATGGCAGATTACGCACGAATACGGATTCCCTGATAAACTGATACGGTTGATCAAGGCGACGATGGATCGAGTGATGTGCGTAGTTCGAGTATCAGGGACACTCTCGAGTCCCTTCGAATCCCGCAGAGGGTTACGGCAAGGTGATGGTCTTTCGTGCTTGCTGTTCAACATTGCTTTGGAGGGTGCAATAAGAAGAGCGGGGATAAACACGAGTGGGACGATTTTTACGAAGTCCGTTCAGCTGCTTGGTTTCACCGATGATATTGATATTATTGCTCGTAAATTTGAGACGATGGCGGAAACGTACATCCGACTAAAGAGTGAAGCCAGGCGAATCGGATTAGTCATTAATGTGTCGAAGACAAAGTACATGATGGCAAAGGGCTCCAGGGAGGAATCACCGCGCCCGCCACCCCACATTCATATCGACGGTGATGCAATCGAGGCGGTTGAAGAATTCGTGTACTTGGGCTCACTGGTGACCGACGACAACGACACCAGCAGAGAAATTCAGAGGCGCATTGTGGCAGGAAATCGTGCCTACTTTGGACTCCGCAGAACTCTACGATGGAATAAAGTTCGCCGTAACACGAAGTTAACCATCTACAAAACGTTGATTAGACCGGTCGTCCTCTATGGGCACGAAACATAGACCCTACGTGCAGAGGACCAACGCGCCCTTGGAGTTTTCGAACGGAAGGTGTTGCGTACCATCTACGGCGGAGTGCAGATGGAAGACGGGACTTGGAGAAGGCGAATGAACCACGAGCTGCATCAGCTGCTGGGAGAACCAACCATCGTCCACGAAAATCGGGAGGCTAGGCTGGGTGGGTCACGTCATCAGGATGTCGGATAGCAACCCGACTAAAATGGTTCTCGTGAGTCATCCGACCGGTAAGGTACCCCGGGGCAAGTGGGACCTAAAAAAATGCTAGTTTGGTTTTGTCATGCCAAAAAATTCGAAACATAAATAATTGTATAATTCCAATGATTCTAAAAGACATTGTTGGTATATTTCTTCTTATTAACGAGCATTAAAACTGTTTCATTTTTTTACATTCTGTTTATTATGCATATAATGAAAAGTGGAGCAGATCTTCATTTACTCCGTATCACGGGGCAAGTGGGACCTATTCGGAATTTTTGTACAAATGGCTTAGTATAGTTGCTGCATATATGTAAGCTAGCATAAATTATAAATATCTTATGCGAATAACTACGTTTATCGATTTATGTGGGAAGTGTTTTGTGGTATCGCGCATAAATTACGTTACACATATAATAACGAATCACTGAGAAAAAATTGAATAAACTCTAGCAGCTCGCGCAAAACCAATTGATTTCATGTATACAAAAAGCACCATAAAGTTAAATGCCGAAAGATTTTCAAACTTGTTTTTCATATAACGTAGTTGATGCAACTCGCCAAAAGATTTTTTAAGATTTACAGATGTTACGTTTTCGCTTACATAATTATACGATCATTAAATAAAGACTTTTTCATCGTGAACTTAGAATAAGTCGTTTTCCATTTTTTTTAATACTGCACATATGGCAAATTCCTTAGTATTCACAAAAATGCAACGAAAAACGATAAGATAATGGAATTTGCTTCGACGAAAATATGAAAAATAGATGGATTCGAAAAAAAATATGTTGTTCCCAAGACTTAACCATTTTAAACAATAGCCTCATCATCAGAACAGAAGTAATTAAGTTTAATTCATCGATTCATTACTTAAGGCACCGATGTTTACATCACTTTTGTGTGAATTTCGACTTAGGCTGAAGAAAGCGAGATCAAACTATAAAATTGTGTTTGTTTACTCTCATAGGTCTCACTTGCCCCAGATGCTGAAATGCACTGGGGCAAGTGAGAGCAGTTAACTAAAGGTAATAGATGATAATAAATTACAGCTTTTTCGATCAAAATAACTTGGAAGCACTCCAAATATTATCCTGCAATCGAAAAAGTTTTACTTCATTTGTTATCCTATTTTTAAACGACGAATATAGTAGAGTACGTTAATCTCACTTAGTGAATTAAAAATTACATATGAACAACTATAACATATACGGTCTCTTTATGGTGAGAACAATAACAATTTTTGAATTCAAAGTATCCGTTGGTGTGATACCTATGTTTTCCATGAAGAATGTTTGCCTTAAAAATAAAAAATAGATAAAATTATAGCCGTAGGTCTCACTTGCCCCGGGGTACCTTACAAGAAGACGTGGAGCGCAGCGAGCAAGGTGGGTCGACTAAGTGGAGGACGATCTGCGGACCCTACGCAGAGTGCGGAACTGGAGACAAACAGCCATGGACCGAGTGGAATGGAGACGGCTACTATGTACAGCAGAGGCCACCCCGGCCTTAGCCTGACCGGTAAGGTAAGTAAGGGGGAAGGGTGTTCGCAAATTTTCGATTTTTTTAATTTTTCCCTTCGGTCCCCGCTTGGGGGAAAAATGTCCGCATACTTTCAACATTTTGAATTTTTCCCTTTGGTCTCTTCTTGGTGGAAGGGGGTTCACAAATTTTCAATTTAATGAATGTTTCCCTTTGGTCCCCCCTTGGGGGAAGAAGGACAATAAATTTTTAAATTTTTGAATTTCTTCCATTGGTCACCCCTTGGGGGAAGGGGGTCCGCAAATTTTCAAATTTTTGAATTTTTCCCTTTAATCCCCCCTTGGGGAAAAGGGGTCCGCAAATTTTAAATGTTTGATTTTTTTCCTTTGGTCCCCCTTGGGGTAGAGGGTGCCGCAAATATTCAAATTTTTGAATTTTTCCCTTTGGGGAGGGAGTCCACAAATTTTCAAATTTTTCCCTTTGGTCCCCCCTTGAAAGGAGGGGATGCAAAAATTTACATTTTTTTGAATTTTTCCATTTATTTTTGATTTTTTTCCCTTAGTCCCCTTGTTGGAAGGGGATCCGTACATTTTCAAATATATGAATTTTTCCCTTTGGTCCCCTCTTGGGGGAAGTGAGTCCACAAATTTTCAAATTTTTGAATTTTTCCCTTTCTGTCCCCCTTGGGGGAAAGGAGTCCACAAATTTTCAAATTTTTGAATTTTCCCCTTTGGTCCCCCTGTGAAGGAAGGGGGTTCACAAATTTTCAAATTTTTTAATTTTTCCCTTTGGTCACCCCTTGGGGAAAAGGGGTCCGCAAATTTTAAATTTTTTGAATTTTTTCCTTTGGTCCCTTTTGGGGGGGGGGGGTGTGGTTCCGCAAATTTTCAAATTTTGGAATTTTTCCCTTTGGCCCCCCTTGGGGGAAGGGGGTCCACAAGTTTACAAATTTTTGAATTTTTCCCTTTGGTCCCCCCTTGAAGAAGGGGGTGAAATAATTTACAATTTTTTGAATTTTTCCATTTACTTTTGAATTTTTTCCTTTGTTGGTGGAAGGGGATCCGTAAATTTTTAAATTTTTACCTATGGTATTCCCTTGCGGGAAGTGGGTCCGCAAATTTTCAAATTTTTGAATTTTTCTCTTTGGTTCTCCGCTTTGGGGAAGGTGGTTCGCAAATTTTCAATTTCTTTTATTTGTTCCCTTTAGTCCCCCTTTGGGAAAGGGGGTTCGCAAATTTTAAAATTATTGATTTTTTCTCTTTGGTCTCTTCTTGGTGGAAGGGGGTTCACGAATTTTCAAATTTTTGAATATTTCCCATTGGTCCCCCCTTGGGGGAAGATGTACCATAAATTTTCAAATTTTTGAATTTTTCACTTTGGTGCTCCCTTGGTGGAATGTGGAAAAGGATCCTCAAATTTTCAAATTTTTGAATTTTTCCCTTTAGTCACCCCTTGGAGAAAGGGGGTCCACAAATTTTCAAATTTTTGAGTTTTTTCCTTTAATCCCCCCTTGGTGAAAGGGGTCCGCAAATTTTAAACTTTTTGAATTTTTCGCTTTGGTTCCCTTAAGAGATGGTTGAAATTTTTGAATTTTTCACTTTGGTGCTCCCTTGGTGGAATGTGGAAAAGGATCCTCAAATTTTCAAATTTTTAAATTTTTCCCTTTAGTCACCCCTTGGAGAAAGGGGGTCCGCAAATTTTCAAATTTTTGAGTTTTTTCCTTTAATCCCCCCTTGGTGAAAGGGGCCCGCAAATTTTAAAATTTTTGAATTTTTCCCTTTGGACCCCCCTTGGGGGGAGGGGGTCTTTAAATTTTCAAATTTTTGAATTTTTCCCTTTGGTCCCCCCTTGGGGGAAGGGGATCCGCAAACTTTCATTTTTTTGAATTTTTCCCTTTGGTCTCTTTTTGGTGGAAGGGGGTTCACAAATTTTCAATTTTTTTAATATTTCCCATTGGTCCCCCCTTGGAGGAAGAATTACAATAATTTTCAAATCGTTGAATTGGTCCCCCCTTGAAGGAAGGGTGTGCGAAAATGTTAGAATAATATAATTATAGCAGGCGTTCAGACCGAACGCCAATCGTAGTAGCCTAGATTTAAATTCAAATAAAATTTTTACTTCTGTTTCTACCACTGCACAGAGTAGTTCGTTTTACTGCTACCTACTCCAATAGGTTATTGGCCCAAGTATTTTTTCAAAAGAAGATTCCAGAAGCAGTTTAGAAAATGTCTCTCGGAGCTGGTGACCACCGGGCGGAACGGGTTCCGCAAGCCCCGCAACAGATCCAGAACCTTTCAAGCCTTCCCCCCATCGAACGGCTAAGCGGCCGCGAAAATTGGCCCACGTGGAAGTTTGCGGTGGAAACGTATCTGGAGCTGGAGGAGCTGTGGAAAGCAGTCAAGCCGATTCCCGACGCAGATGGGACGCTACCGGCGGTCGACGAGAGAAAATGCAGAAGAGCACGAGCGAAGATTATTCTCCTGTTGGATCCCATCAACTACGTGCACGTGAAGGACGCGAAAACGGCCCGTGAGGTTTGGGCGAAGCTTGAGGCAGCGTTCGAAGACACCGGCCTGTCGCGCCGGGTGGCGTTACTCAGGAAGCTCATCACGACGAAGCTTTCGGCGTGCGGCAACGTGGACACGTACGTAACGGAAATTATTTCCACCGCTCATAACCTTCGAGGCGTTGGTTTCGAAATTTCCGAGGAGTGGATTGGTTCCCTTCTACTGGCTGGCCTTCCGGAAGAGTACAAGCCAATGATAGTGGCGCTGGAAAATTCCGGCACCCCCATCATCGGTGACAGCATCAAGACAAAGCTGCTCCAGGAAGTGCAATTCTCATCGGACAAGACGGCGTTCGTTGGAAGGAAACCATTTCCAGCGAAACCGAAGCAAGGCGTACCCGAAACCCGGTCAGTTGCGCAGTCGAAAGGTCCGAAGTGCAAACGTTGCTACAAGTACGGGCACATTACGAGGGAATGCCAGGTAAGAAGCGAGACGAAGAAAGGATCGGCATTTTGCACGGTGCTGAACACTACTGGTTGCCATAGCAACGACGGTTGGGTTTTTGATTCGGGCGCATCGGACCACTTCACCATGAATCGTAGTATGCTGGTCGACCCAAGGCCGGCGAGCGGCGTTGTCATGGTAGCGGATAAAGGTGTGATGGAGATTGCTGCGACCGGCACAGTCAAGCTTTTTCCAAAATGTTGCCCGGAAAATCCACCGATAGACGTGCACAACGTCAAGTTCATCCCAACGATGTCGAACAATTCGCTGTCGGTGAGCCAAATCGGGCGACGAGGTCACGTGGTGTAATTTTGCAATCGTGGCTTGAAGGTAATCGACCCCGCTGGTGACGTCATCGCAACCGGTACTCACGATGTGACGAATGGCCTATTTCGTTTCGAAGAGTCCGAGGAGCAAACCGCTCTGTCGCTCGCAGCTACGCCAGTCAACTTGGACGTCTGGCATCGGAGAATTTGACACCTCAACGTCCGAGGTCTGAAGCTTCTGAAGAACGGTCTTGCATCCGGGATCGAATTCAAGGATGGAAAACTGCACGGTGTGCGCCATGGGTAAGATGACTCGACTCCCATTTTCAAGCGGCGGTCATCGTGCCACCGGCGTATTGGAGCTTGTCCACACGGACATTTGCGGGCCAATGGAAGAAACCTCGTTGGGTGGAAGCCGGTACTACGTGTCGTTTGTGGACGATTGGACGCGGCGCATATTCGTCTACTTCCTGGAGACGAAATCCGAAGCTGAGGTGCTACACGCATTCGACCAGTTTCGCGCCCAAGCGGAAAAGCAAACCGGAGCCAAGCTGAAGGTCATCAGGAGCGATAACGGTAAGGAATATTGTAACAAATCGTTTCAGAAGCGCCTTGCCGAGGCCGGAATCATCCATAAAAAATCAACCGAATACACCCCGGAGCAAAATGGGTTGGCCGAGCGTGTCAATCGAACCGTCGTAGAGCGTGCAAGGTGCATGCTATTTGAGGCGAAACTACCGAAGTCTTTCTGGGCGGAAGCGGTGGCAGCTGCGACGTACGTGATCAATCGGTCCCCCACCAAAGGTCACGAACCGGAGGAAGCCTGGAGCGGAAGGAAGCCCGATCTTTCCCATGTGAGAGTTTTCGGTACGAAGACGGTGGCACACGTTCCCAGGCAAAAGTGGAAGAAGTGGGACGCAAAATCGAAGGAGTGCATCCTGGTTGGTTTCGACGAGCTGACCAAAGCTGTTCATGGACGAACTGTCTCAATCCGGGACGCGGGCGCAACCAGTCGCCATGGAGAGCAAGCCAACTCGAGTGCGGACGTTCGTTAATCTGGACTTCGGCGTCAGTCCGATAGAAGCGAATCCACCGGCTGAACGGTGGCCTACAGTTGAAGAAACTCCCGATGACGAGGCATCTGGATCCGATGAAGATTTCTATTCGCAAGCAGAATCAAGCGCAGGCGAATATTCAGATGGTGTTGAGGGTGACTTGACAATTACGGCGCTCCCACCGCGACAATCTTCATATCCACCGGAGTCACAGGTGTTGAGGCGCAGCGGTCGGGAGCGCGCAATTCCAGGCAAATACAAAGATTATGTATTTCCGAACAAAGGCTATCCGTTTTCCCCTCCTACAGGACAGTCTGAGCAAGCCGGTCGGAGCAGTCTGCAATAAGGACTGAAGGCCAGCAAACATCTGGCGAGGAAGTCGGGTGATCCCCAAACGCGAACGGAGGCGCTGCGAAGCGGCGACGCGTCTCTATGGCAATCCGCCATGGACGAGGAGTTTCGGGCGCTGATCGACAACGGCACGTGGGAGTTGGTGCAGCTTCCGGCTGACAAGAAGGCTGTCGGCTGCAAATGGCTCTTCAAGACCAAGCAGGACGAGAACGGCAACGTAGTACGTCACAAAGCGAGGAGCGTCGCTCAAGGTTTTTCGCAGCGCTACGGGACGGACAACGACGAGGTCTTCGCACCGGTGGCAAAGCAGACGACGTTTCGGACACTGCTGACCGTTGCCAGCCGGAAAGGGTCCATCGTAAGGCACGTCGACGTTAAAACGGCGTATTTGAACGGTGTGCTTGAAGAAACCGTGTACATGCGCCAACCCAAAGGATACCACGTCGGGGACGAGAGGACGGTTTGCCGATTGAGGAGGAGTCTGTACGGCCTGAAACAGTCAGCGCGCGTATGGAACCGTAAAGTGGATGCTGTTTTCAAGTCCATGGGATTCCAGTCGACCGAATCGGATCCGTGTTTGTACGTGTGGCGTACTAATGGTTCGGTAGCGTATATTCTAATATACGTCGATGACATGATCATCGTAACGCAGAGGGCGAAGGAATTCCAGTCCATCTTGAAGATGCTTCAACAACAGTTTTCCGTAGTGGACCTCGGAGACATTAGCCACTTTCTTGGCGTACAAGTCGAGAGAAGCGCATCCGGGTTCAAGCTCAACCAGGAATCGTATATCCACACGATAGTTGAACGGTTTGGCATGGAGCAGGCGAAACCCTCGAAGATGCCGCTCGATCCGAGCTACCTACAGAAGAAGGAGGAGATGGATCAGCTGCCGAACAACCACGACTACATGAGCTTGATTGGTGGTCTCCTGTATGTAGCTGTACACACGCGGCCCGACATTTCCGTGAGCGTGTTCATTCTGGCGCAAAAATCCAGCTGCCCAAATGCGCAAGACTGGGCTGAGGCAAAGAGGATCCTGCGCTACTTGAATGCCACCAGCAACCATAAGCTGCAGCTTGGAGCCTCCAGTGAAGGTTTGCAAATGTTCGTTGACGCAGACTGGGCCGGTAATGCTCGAGATAGAAAATCGAATTCCGGCATGATTCTTCGGTTCGGCGGAGGACCAATCTCGTGGTGCTCGAGAAAGCAAACGTGCGATGCGTTGAGTTCAACCGAAGCTGAGTTCATGGCACTCGCTGAAGCGTGTCAGGAGTTAGTCTTGACCAAACGGCTGCTGGAGGAGATCGGTGAAGCAACGAAGGAATCGGTCCCCGTGTTCGAGGACAACCAAAGTTGCATCAAACCGGTCGAAAGTGATCGCATCGAACGACGTAGCAAACACATTGACACGAAGTTCTTCTTTGTACGCGACCTGCAAGAAAAAGGTGAAATTAGACTGCAGTACTGTCCGACGGAATCAATGTTGGCCGATTTGATGACGAAGCCCCTGCAACGGGTTCGTCTGGAGAGATTACGCTTGGCAATAGGAATCCGTCCGGATCTGCCCGAGGAGGAGTGTTAGAATAATATAATTATAGCAGGCGTTCAGACCGAACGCCAATCGTAGTAGCCTAGATTTAAATTTAAATAAAATTTTCACTTCTGTTTCTACCACTGCACAGAGTAGTTCGTTTTACTGCCAACCTACTCCAATAGAAAATTTACAATTTTTTGATTTTTTCCCTTTGGTACTCTCTTGGGGGAAGGGGTTCCGCAAACTTTCAAATTTTTGAATTTTTCTCTTTGGTTCCCCACTTTGGGAAGGGGAGTTGTAAATTTTCAATTTTTTGAATTTTTCAATTTAATCCCCCTTTGAAGAAAGGGGGTCCGCAAATTTTTGAAATTTTGAGTAATACCCTTTGGTCCTCCCTTGGGGGAAGGGTTTCCGCGAATTACATATTTATTTTAGTTTTCCCTTTGGTCTCGTCTTGGTGATTGGGCGTCCGCAAATTTTCATTTTTTTAAATTTCTCCCTTTGATTCCCCTTTGGAGGAAGGGGGTCCGCAAATTTTCAAATATCCCTTTAGTCACCCCTTGGGATAGGGGATCCGTAGATTTTCAGTTTTTAAATTTTTCCCTTTAATCCCCCCTTGGGGAAAAAGGGTCCGCAAATTTTAATTTATAAGATTTTTTTCCTTTCGTCCCCCTTGGAGTAGGGGGTTCCACAAATATTCAATTTTTTGAATTTTTCCCTTTGGTCCCTGTGGTAGTTTGGTACTCATCAAGTAGGCTGATGACAGGAGCTCAATTCAGGACCACTCCAACTGTCAAGAAGCAACCCAAGAACCCACCACAAATGGCAGACGAGGATCGCATCTTACTGGATTTCAATGAAGATGAAGAATAATTCGAAGATTCTTTAAACGAAAGCCCTTCGCCTGGCCCAAGAACTAATGAATCGGCCGGATTGCAGTACCATGGAGATGTCGAAGAAAAATGAAAATCAAACGAAGCGATTGTGGCAGACCAACTCAAGATGCACGAGAAACAAAATAAAGTCCTTCACGGACAACCGGCTGGTTGGTCCGGTGAAGGCATGACTAATAAAGTCCTTCACGGACAACCGGCTGGTTGGTCCGGTGAAGGCACGAATACTAAAGTCCTTCACGGACAACCGGCTGGTTGATCCGGTGAGGGCACGACTACTAAAGTCCTTCACGGACAACCGGCTGGTTGGTCCGGTGGAGGCATGACTAATAAAGTCCTTCACGGACAACCGGCTGGTTGGTCCGGTGAAGGCACGACTACTAAAGTCCTTCACGGACAACCGGCTGGTAGGTCCGGTGAAGGCATGACTAATAAAGTCCTTCACGGACAACCGGCTGGTTGGTCCGGTGAAAGCACAACTAATAAAGTCCTTCACGAACAACCGGCTGGTTGGTCCGGTGAAGGCACGAATACTAAAGTCCTTCACGGACAACCGGCTGGTTGGTCCGGTGGAGGCATGACTAATAAAGTCCTTCACGGACAACCGGCTGGTTGGTCCGGTGGAGGCATGACTAATAAAGTCCTTCACGGACAACCGGCTGGTTGGTCCGGTGAAGGCACGACTACTAAAGTCCTTCACGGACAACCGGCTGGTTGGTCCGGTGAAGGCATGACTAATAAAGTCCTTCACGGACAACCGGCTGGTTGGTCCCGTGAAGGCACGAATACTAAAGTCCTTCACGGACAACCGGCTGGTTGGTCCGGTGAAGGCACGACTACTAAAGTCCTTCACGGACAACCGGCTGGTTGGTCCGGTGAAGGCATGACTAATAAAGTCCTTCACGGACAACCGGCTGGTTGGTCTGGTGAAGGCACGCTTAAACATTCAGGCCATTGTGTATGAAGAAAAGCTCTTTTTATAAAGAAAAGGAGCCATCTTTATAAAGAAAAGGAGATGTGGTAGTTTGGTACTCATCAAGTAGGCTGATGACAGGAGCTCAATTGAGGACCACTCCAACTGTCAAGAAGCAAGCACGGAACCCACCACAGTCCCCCTTGAGGGAAGAAGGACCATAAATTTTCAAATTTTCAAATTTTAAATTTTTTCCATTGGGGACCAAATGGGGGAAGGAGGTCCGCAAACTTTTAATTTATCGAATTATTATTGGTCTCTTCTTGGTGGTAGGGGGTCCACAAATTTTCAATTTTTTTGAATTTTACCCTTTGGTCCTCCCTTGGGGGTAGAAAGACCATAAATTTTCATTTTTTTTAAATTTTTTCCTTTGGTCACCCTTGGGGTAAGGGGTTCCGCAAATTTTCAATTTTTTGAATTTTTCCCTTTGGTCCCCCCTTGGGGGAAGGGGGTCCACAAATTTTTGATTTTTTCCCTTTGGTCGCCCCTTAATGGTGAGAAAATTTATCATTTTTTAAATTTTTCCATTTACTTTTGAATTTTTTCCCCTTGGTGGATGGGGATCCGTAAATATTCAAATTTTTGATTTTTTCCCTTTGGTCCCCTCTTGGGGGAAGTGGGTTCGCAAATTTTCAAATATTTCCTCTTGGTCCTCCCTTGCATTGGTCGGGCTCCATACAAAGGGGCGGCCAAAACTCTCAAAAAACGAAATTGATATTTTTAAACTTTATTTCACCTAATAACAAAGATAATGTATTGTAGTTTTATGGTTCTTAATCAAAAGCATACCATCTTTTGTATTTAAATGGCATTTTCACTGCCAAAGTGGCCTAAGTCATAAAATTGAAAAATGAATTATTCGAAAAAAGTAAAATAATAATATTTTGAGAATGGAATATATGTTTAATGTTAACCAGCATATAAAAGCTTGTTATTGGGCTGCTTGAATGCACGTATGGTGCAAAATTAATATGTCACAAAACTTCAATAATTATTATCATATATTGTACCTTAGGAATTTTGGTAATTTTTAAGCTAAAAAACGGTTCGTGTCGTCACGTGTCGCCGCAATTTCGAATGTTACATCTTAAACATCATGCTTAGGGCTACATAAAAACATTTAAATATTTTGCAGAAGTTTGCAGTTTTTCAAATTAGAGCTATTTAAAAAAGTCATGTTTTTCATATATTTTACGTTATTTTTCCATTTTTGACTGAAATAAAATTAATGTTCCCACATTTTTCACACGTTTGATTTCACAAACTTGATAGGATTTGATCGAAAGATGATCATTTAATTAAATTCAAATGGTTTTTCCAACAAAAACGCAAAAAAATGTTTGGTTTACTTATTTTTACCGTTTTTGAAATTATTGAAGTTACGTAATTTTTGAATAACCCTTTTTAAACACGAGAAATACTATATAACATATCTAGATAATCTATAACTTCGATTAAACACATAAAAAGAGCTTTGGCCGAACTTTATCTTTTTCCGACCATTGTGCCTTGGTGGAAGAGGATTCGCAAATTTTTCAAATTTTTGAATTTTTCCCTTTAGCCCCCCAGGGGGGAAGGGGGTCCGCAAATTTTCAAATTTTTGAATTCTTCCCTTTAATACCCCTCACGGTGTGCCAAAAACCGTTATTAACAAAAAAAATGTCCACCCAAATGGCACGCGGCATTCGAAAGATATACTATTCTAGTATCTATTCTGAAAATTTGAAAATGTTTCATTAAGGGAAACTAAAGTTTTTGTGATTTGAAGCTTTGAGCCATTTCTATTGGATTTTCTTATATGAGCAAATATACGCGCACGGTGTGCCTGAAACCGCTATTAACAAATATAAATATACACCAAACTGCCACCCGGCATTCGAAAGATATATTTTTATTGCATCACCTCCGGAAATTAGAAAATGATTTATGTAAAGAAACCAAAATTTTTACTGTTTGAAGGTTTTTCTCTATTTTCATAGAATTACAGTCAGGATTCGTTATACACGGTGCCACCCACTTTACGCCCACCGCATTTTCGCTGTTGTCTTTCAACCAATTCTGTTTATTTTTGGAAGGTATTGTACCGACTTTTCGAACTCTCTAAGCAGAATACCCTCTTCGAATGAGTGTAATCAGTTGCGTACCTTTTAATTCTGCCCTAATTGCTTATCCTTCTACAGATACACGTATTTCGACTACCACTTGTAATCTTCCTCAGTGTCAGTTATTTACTCCGATAACTGACACTGACAAGGGCGTAGCCAGAGATGGACAGGGGGGCCGTGCCCCCCCCCCCCCCCTGGCCATCAGATTTTTTAAATTGGAGCCGACTCAAAGATTATCAAAAATTCAAGAGTTCCAGGAAAAAAATATTAAAAAAAAATATTCTCTAGACTATTTTAATAATTTAGGTTTTTATCCACAATTACCAAACCTTATTTTCTTGGGAATAACAGGAAATTTCGCCAAGTTCATATTTTACTTGTATTCAATTTAAACATACGTCATGCTAATAGAATAATACCTGGGATTTCTTTACAAATTCTTTCAAGGGTATCTCCAGAAATTCCTTTAGGCATTTATTCAAGAACTTCTCCAAAGAATTCTTTCAGAAAATCCTCAAGGGACCTGTCCAGGAGTTTCTCTTTCGTGAATTCTTCCATGGACATCTTGCAGGGTTCAGATAGTTTTTTTCAGGGATTGTTCCAAGAAATGCTTCAAGAATTCCTCCCACGATTCCTTCAGTTTTTTTACAGATGCTTCTGCAAGGATACATCGATGAATTCCTTCAGGAATTTTCCATGGGGCTGTCCTTTTTGGGACTTTTCAACCTTTTCAAACTTTTCAAAATTTTTTATTTGTCCATACAAAATGATCATTGGCCGAACCACCCCCCCCCCCCCGCCCTCATGACCACGTGGTTTATGGACAGCCCCCATAGCTTCCTTCAGTGATTCTAGCGTGGATTGCTCAAGAGAGTTTTTCCAGAATTTCTCTATGGGTTTCACCAGACATTCCTCTGGGAATTTCTCCCAAGATATCTTTAGAAGTTCCTCCAGTGATTGTTCCAGGGCTTTTTTTGATAATTCCAACAGGAATTTCCAGGAGTTTCTTAAATCATTATACAAAAAAATGTGTTGGGACTCCATCCAAAGATTCCAACAATAATTCGTCCAAAAAATATTGCAGACATGGATGCCTTCATTTTTTTTCCTACAGAAATTCTTCCAGGAATTTGTTAAGAAGCTTTCCTGGGATTTTCTTAGGAATTCATCATGGGATTGCTTCCGGGATTCCTTCATGTTTTCCTTCAAGCATTCCTCCAAATATTCACCCAGAAATATCTTCTGTGTTTCTTTCAGGAACAACTCAAGGAATTATTTAAAAAAAAATCCTAGAAGGGTTCTCCCAGAATTCCTTCAGGAGTTCTTCTTTTAATTCTTCCAAGAACACCTCCAAAAAATAATCCAATACTTCCTCCAGGAACTGTTTAGGAAAACCCTTAGGAATGCTTCTATGAATTGCTTCCAGGATTTCTACTGGGGTTTCTTCAGGAATTGCTACAGGGATTCCTTGCGGAGTGCATTTCTTAGAATTCCTTCAGGATTTCTCCAAGGATTCCATCTGCAATTTCTTCAGCAATTTTACTGGGATTCCTCTATGAATTTCTTCAGAGATTCCTCTAATTATTTCAGGGATCCTCTGAGAATTGTTGCACTGATTCTCCTAAAAATTCATCCAAGGTTAAATACAGAAATGCGTATAGAGATTTCTCCAGAAATTACTTCAGGAGTTCTAGAGATTCCTCCAGGAGTATTTCTAGAGATTCCTCCGTTAATCTCTACGGGTATTCTGTAGGGATTCTCTTAGAATGGGATACCGTTGGGATGAGAATTAACGGAAACAGTTTGAAACGCGTGTGTCTTCAACTGAGGTTTATTGCAAAGTAAAATGTTTGGAAAAATAACAATACCTAGTAACTAAGGCAGGGGCGTAGTCAGGGATATCTTGATTGCTTCGAATGCTAACTTGATCACACCCCCTCTCAATCTGATAATCTGATTTTCATTCTTAGCGTCTTGAATCGGTTGTAATCCAGGGCCTTTGTAAAGATGTCTGCAGGTTGGTCCTGTGTTGGGATAGGTTCAATCTTCAAAGTCCCGGAAGCTACGTTATCACGCACAAAATGATGCTTGACGTCAATATGTTTTGTGCGCTTCGTCTCCAGATTTTTCGCCATGTGAATACAACTTCTGTTGTCCTCATATATAGTGACGGGTTTGGCAGGTTCATGCAGGTCTTCAAGAATTCCTACTAGCCATAGGCATTCGGCAACTGCTGCGCTGAGTGCCACGTACTCCGCCTCGCTAGACGAAGTTGCCACTGTGGTCTGCTTCTTACTGCACCAGGTTACCGTACATCCAAAAACTTGAAATAGGTATCCGCTTATTGATTTCCTGTCCTCAGTGCCCGATGCCCAGTCTGCGTCAACGTACCCCACCAAGGAATGACTTGTAGAGTCGCGCTTGAACTGCAACATCAGATTCTTCGTGCCTTGTAAGTAACGGACTATTCGTTTCAGGGCTTGCCAATGCTCATTAGATGGTTGTTGTTGGAATCGTCCGAGATAACCGACAGGATAGCAAATGTCCGGTCGAACGCTCAGCATCACATACATAAGCGACCCAAGCAACTCTCGGTACGGTTGCTATACTTCGTCTCCTTCTCGATTTAGCATCAGGCCTTTCTCCATCGGGGTTCGAACTGGGTTGCAGTCGGACATTCCAAAACGACTCATCAGCTTCTCAATACTGGCATCTTGAGATAACTGCAGTTTTCCTTCTTCGCGGTTGTAGAAAATCTTCATTCCCAAAAAGTGTCTCAATTCTCCACAGTCCGACATCTCGAACATCGACGCTAAACGTTTCTTCAACTCCATGATCGATTTCAGATTGCGGCCGGCAACTAAAAGGTCATCTACGTACAGAATCAGGATAAGTTCATCTCCATCGTCCAGCTTTGTATACAGGCAATAATCGTGTCTTGATCTTTTGAAACCCATCTTGAGGAGTGCATCATTGAATCGGTCATTCCAACATCTAGGTGACTGCTTTAGGCCGTACAAAGATTTCAGCAATCGACAGACTTGACCGGGCTTCGCAGGCACCCCATCCGGGACCTCCATGTAGATTGTTTCCTTTAAACGGCCGTGAAGAAACGCTGTGCGGACATCCATCTGATGGAAATAGTATCGCCGATGTACACCGACTGCCAAAACGGTCCTGATCGTAGCCAGCCGAGCCACCGGAGCGTAGGTCTCTTCATAGTCCTGTCCTTGCTTTTGGAGGTATCCTTTCGCCACAAGCCGAGCTTTGTAGCGAACCGGTCTGCCGTTTTCATCCTCCTTTATCCGAAACACCCATTTGGATTTGAGCGGTTTCACCTCCCTAGGACAGGTCGTCAGCTGCCAGACGTCATTTTTCTTCAGCGACTCCAGCTCACTCGCTACAGCGCGCATCCATTCATCTCGGTCATCTCGACGGGCAATTTGGCCAAATGTTTCGGGTACATCCGGTAAAGTGCGCTCCCGATCGCTGCGCCTCACCAACGTTTGTCCCTCGGACTCGTGGTGTTCTGTGTGCGAAGGGAGCGCCGATGCTTCCGTCTTGTCATCGTCAGTTTCGTCGGACTGTTCCGCTTGGCCATCTTCCTCCATCATCTCAGGCTTTTGATGTTCTTGCGGAACGACTTTTTCATCCTCCTCTTTTTCGTAGGAATAACGGACTACCAAGGGCGATTGCTCTGCTGGTTCAGCCTCCACTTCATACGGAAAACGGGTTTCATCAAACTTCACGTCACGAGCTACGATGATCTTTTGTCGTCTTCGATCCCACAGCCGGTAGCCATTCGGCGCGTAGCCTACCATTACCACTTTGAAGCTTTTGGCGTCTAATTTCTTCCGTAACTGACCTGGTATCCACACAAAGGCTCTGCATCCGAAGATCCGTAGTTTCTCCAAGTTGGGCTTTCTCCTAGCCACAGCTCTGCTGGTGTTGAATTGACCGAGAGAGCTGCCGTCGGACTCCGGTTTAACAGGTACACGCCAGTCAACGCAGCCTCACACCACATCCTTTTCGGTAGCCGAGAATCCAGAAGCATTGCACGAACCTTTTCGATGAGCGTACGATTAAACCTCTCTGCCACTCCATTCTGTTGCGGAGAATACGCAACCGTTGCTTCAATCTGGATTCCTTTCGCTTTGTACCAGTTTTTCTGATTGTTCGAGCCATACTTCGTACCTTGATCCACCGTAAGTTTTGAAATATTCTTACCGAATGCTGCTGTCGCCATCGCTTCATATTCACGGAATCGTTCAAAAACTTGAGACTTCTTCTTCATCAGGTATATCATCGAGAAATGGCTATAATCATCGATGAACGAAACGAAATAGCGAGAGCCATCCCACGCCGGAGGATCGATTGGTCCGCACACATCCGAATGGATCCTCTCCAAGACACGAGTCGCACGCTGCCGAGTTCCATCAAAGGGTTCACGGCACTGTTTGCCCTGCACGCATGGTTCGCAAAATCCGACCTTGTCCGGCTTCGTACCGATACCTTCCACCATGTTTTGTTGTACGAGTTTCGAGAGGGCTTGCTGGTTGATATGTTCTAGCCGACGATGCCACAGATCATTCCTTGGCATGCATTCGCAAATGGCTTGTTAAACTTGACTTCCAGCTCATACAGACTCCCCTTGAGGTACGCTGTAGCGATGACCGTGTTCTCCTTCCTCAACGTAGCTTCATTTCCGCAAAACAACACCGAGATTCCAGCTTTGGCCAGTTTCTTGACCGACATCAGGTTATCTCTCAAGTCCGGTATGTACAGCACATCGTTGATTTTCATTTGAACACCTCTGTTGCTGACTCCTTCGATGACGCCTTTCTTCCGAGCTTCCAAAGTCTCGCCGTCTTTGGCCACGTTGATGATGACGGGGCTTGACAACTTGTTCAACGTCGAAAAAACATCAGCATCGTTCACAAGATGGTCGCTTGACCCGGAATCCAATTTGAAAACCAGTCGTCCATCACGGCGTCGAGAGTCTCTTGCGCGACCGGCCATAAAACTTACCGCCTTGCTCTTCGATCCAGCAGCCGCATTTGCTTCACTGTGGTTCTGCTGCCGGCAGTCCTTCTTCATGTGCCCTTTCTTGCCGCACCTATGACACTTGCCGTTGAATTTCTTGAAGGTAGTCCTGTCCTTTTCTCCAACGAACGCATTCGGCTTCTCACTCGTGCCATCTTGATGCCTGTCGAGCTGCTTGACTTCTTCGCCCAGAAGCCGTTGCTTCACTACGTCTAGCGTCAAATCGTCATCGCCGAGATTCTCCAGAGCAGTTATTAACGGGTCATACGACTCGGGAAGAGTCCCGAACAGCATCACCACCATATCCGGTTCCTTTAACTCCGCTCCTGCCACCCGTAGCTATCGGATCAGGTCATCGAAACACACCAGATGGTTCCGCATGGATTCTCCTTCCTTCATCTTCAAACGTCCGAGTTGCTTCCGTACCAGGTTCTGCGTCGCTAGCGATTTCTTGGCAAATGAATTCTCCAGCGCTCGCCACATCTGTTTCGCTGTCCGTTTGTCTCGAACGATCTCCAGACAATCATCTCCGAGAAAACCAATCAGCATCGACTTTGCCTTCTTGTCCGCCTCGCCGAACTTCGCTTTTTCCGCAGCCGCTTCCGGGGAATCTTCAGTTAAGGTATGCTCCACTCCCATAGCGTCCAGATACATTCGCACACGAAAACTCCAGTTATGGAACCCTGGACCTCCGTGGAATTGAGGAATGCCGTGCACCGAATCCTTACTGGTCGAGCCCATAACCTCTTAGAATGGGATACCGTTGGGATGAGAATTAACGGAAACAGTTTGAAACGCGTGTGTCTTCAACTGAGGTTTATTGCAAAGTAAAATGTTTGGAAAAATAACAATACCTAGTAACTAAGGCAGGGGCGTAGTCAGGGATATCTTGATTGCTTCGAATGCTAACTTGATCACAGATTCCTCCAAGAATTACTGCAGGGCTTAACTCGGGACTTCCTTCTGTGATTCTTTCTGGAACAACTTATTTAAAAACATCCTCCAAGGATTCTTCCACTAACACTTTCCAGGGTTTCTCCAGCAATTCCTCCTTGTATTTTTTAAGGAACTTTCCTAGGAATTGTTTGAGTACTTCCTCCAGGAACTGCTTAGGGATTCCCTTAGTAATTCCTCTTGAAATTTCTTCCGGGATTCCTTCTGGAGTTTCTCCAGAAACTCTCCTAAGGATTCCTCCCGAAATTGTTCAAGAACTCCATCTGCGATTTCTTCAGGAATTATTTCTGGTATTCCTGTACGAATTCCCTAAGAGATTCATCAACGAATTTCTTCAGGAATTCCTCTAGGAATCACTCCAGGAAATCCTTCAAGGATTCCTTCAGAAATTCTTCCAGATTTTTTTCTAGGAATACCTCCTGGGATTTTTCCAGAAATTCCGCCAAGAAATCTTCCAGTATTCCCTGCAGGAATTGCTACAGGCATTCCTCCAGGACTAAAAACTCCTCCAGGAACTTTTTAGTGATTTTTCCAGTGTTTGCTTCAGAAATTCGATCGAGGATTTTTCCAGAGATTTCTCTAGAAATCCATCCGGGAATTTCTTAGGCGATTTTTTCAGAAATTTCTCCCAGAGCTCCTCTAGAGATTTCCCCAGAAATTCATTCAGAAATTGCTGAAAGAATTCCTACAGAGATTCTTCCTAGAATTCCTTCAAGGATTCCGCCAGCAATTTCCAAAGGAGAACCTCCAGCAATTCCTCCAGGCATTCCTCCAGGATTTTATTGAGGATTTTCTCCAAGAACTATTCCAGGAAATTCTCCAGGAATTACCCTAAGAATTTCTTCAGGAATTCTGCCAGCCATCTCTCTAGGAATTGATCCAGGAGCTGCTCCTGGACATCCTTCAGAAATTATGTCAACAATTTCTCCAGGATTTTTTCCAGAAAATCTTTTGCGGATTTTTTCAAAAATTCTTCCAGGAAATTCTCCAGGAATACCCTCAGGATTTTTTCAGGGATTCCTCCAGGAAGACTTCTGGAGATTCCAGGAAATCCCCCAGAAGTTCCTCTAAAGATTCTTCCTGGAAATCCTCTAGGGATTTCTTAAGAAATTCTTCCAGGAAATTTCTGTAGGAATACCATCAGTAATTTTTCAGGAATTCCCGCAGGGACTTCTTTACAAACTTCTTCTAGGATTCCCCCAAGGACATCCAGTAATTCTTTCTAGAATTCTTCTAGAGATTTCTCCAAAAATTCCCAAAGGAATACTCTAGGACATTCCTCCAGGATTTTATCTCATGAATTCCCGCTTGGGGGAAGTGGGTTCGCAAATTTTTGAATTTTTCCCTTTGGTCCCACCATGGGGAAAGGGGTCCGCAAACTTTCAAATTTTTGAATTTTTCCTTTTGGTCCCTTCTTGGAAGTGGGTTTACCAATTTTCCAATTTTTGAATTTATCCCAATGGTCTCCCTTGGGGGAGAAAGGACCATAAATTTTCAAATTTTTGGATTTTTCCCTTTGGTGCTCCCTTGGTGGAAGCATTACCGCACATTTTCAAATTTTTGAATTTTTCCCTTGGGAAAAGGGGGTCCGCAAATTTTCCAATTTTTGAATTTATCGCTTTGGTCCCCCTTGGGGAAAGGGGGTCCGCAAATGTTCAAATTATTGAATTTATCGCTTTGGTCACCCCTTGGGGAAAGGGGGTCCGAAAATTTTCCATTTTTTTGTTTTTACCCTTTGCCCCCCTCCCCCTTTGGGTAAGTGGTTCCGCAAATTTTAAAACTTTTGAATTTCTCCCTTTGATCCCCCCTTGGGGATAGGGGGTCCGCAAATTTTCATTTTTTTTTAATTTTCCCTTTGGTCCCTCCTTGCGGGAAGGGGGTCCGCAATTTTTTGAACTTACCCCTTTGGTCCCCCCTTGGGGAAGGAGGTCAGCAAATTTTCAAATTTTTACCCTTGGGGATGGGGGGTCCGCAAATTTTCATTTTTTTTAATTTGCCTTTGGTCTCCCCTTGGTGGAAGGGGATTCGTAAATTTTCAATTTTTTGAATTTCTCCCTTTGGACCCCCTTGGGGGAAGGTGGTCCGCAAATTTTAAAGTTTTTGAATTTTTCCGTTTGGTCCCCCTTGAGGGACGGAGGTCCGCAAATTTTTGATTTTTTCCCCTTTGGTGCCCCCTTGGGGGAAGAAGGACCATCAATTTTCAATTTTTGAATTTTTCCTTTTGGTCCCTTCTTGGAGGAAGAGGGTCCGCGAATTTTCAAATTTTAAATTTTTTTCCTTTAGTCCTCTATAGGGGGAAGGGGGTCTGCAAATTTTCAAATTTTTGATTTTTTTTTCCTTTGGTTCCCCCTTGTTAGAAGAGGCTAAGCAAATTTTCAAGTTTTAGAATTTTCCCCTTTGGTCTCTCCTTGGAGGATGTGAGTCTGCAAATTTTCATTTTTTTTGAATTCTTCCCTTTGGTACCACCTTGGGGGAAGAGGGTCCGCAAATTTTTGAATTTTTCTCTTTGGTCTCCCCTTGGAGGAAGTATGTCTGCAAATTCTGAAAATTCTTGTGAGAAGAGGCTTAGCAAATTTTCAAGTTCTTGATTTTTTTCCTTTGATCCCCCCTTGGAGGAAGGGTGTCCGCAAATTTTTGAATTTTCCACTTTGGTCCCCCCTTGGGGGAAGTGGGTCCGCAAATTTCCAAATTTTTCCCCTTGGTCCCTCCTTGGAGGAAGGGGGTCCGCAAATCTTTGAATTTTTCCCCTTTGTCCCCCCTTGGGAGAAGGAGCTCCGCAATTTTAATTTTTTTTTATTTTTACCCTTGGCCCCCCTTTGGAAAGTGGGTTCGCAAATTTTCAAATTTTTGAATTTTTCCCTTTGGTCCCCCCTGTGGGGATGGGATCCGTAAATTTTCAATTTTTTGAGTTTTTCCCTTTGGTCCCCTCTTTGGGGAAGGGGGTCCGCAAATTTTCATTTTTTTTATTTATACACTTTGGCCCCCCTTTGGGGAAGAGGGTCCGCGAATTTGAAAATTTTTGATTTTCTCCCTTTGGTCCCATCTTGAGGGAAGTGAGTCCGCAAATTTTCAATTTTTTGAATTTTTCCCTTTGGTCCCCCCTTGGGGAAAGGAAGTCCGAAAATTTTCAAATTTTAAGATTTTTTCCATTGATCCCACCTTGGGGGAAGGGGGTTTGCAAATTTTCAATTTTTGATTTTTTTCTTTCAATCCCCCCTTGGGTGAAGGGGTTCTGTAAATTTTCATTTTTTTAATTTTTACCCTTTGGAACCCCTTGGGGGAAGAGTTTCCGCAAATTTTCAAATTTTTAAATTTTTCCTTTTAATAATCCCCCCTTGGGGAAAGGGGTTCGCAAATTTTCAAGTTTTTTAAATATTACCTTTGGTCCCCCTTGAGGGAAGGGGGTGCGCAAATTTTTATTTTGTTTCTTTTACCCTTTACCCCCCTTTGGGGGAGTGGGTCTGCAAATTTTAAAATTTTTGAATTTCTCCCTTTTGTCCCATCTTGGGGGAAGTGGGTCCGCAAATTTAAATTTTTTTTAATTTCTTTCTTTGGTCTTACCTTGGGGGAAGTGGGTCAGCAAGTTTTCAAATTTTAAATCTTTAAACTAAATTAAATTTTAAATTTTTTAAATTTTAAATTAAATTTTTCCTTTTCATCCTCCCTTGGGGAAAGGCGTTCGCAAATCTTCAAGTTTTTGAAATATTCATTTTGGTCCCCCTTGCGGGAAGGGGTTGCGCAAATTTTCAAATTTTTAAATTTTTCCTTTAAATCCCCCCGTGGGGGAAGGCGGTCCGCAAATTTCTCAAGTTTTTGAAATTTTCCCTCTGGACCCCCTTGGGGGAAGTGCGTCTTAAAATTTTAAAATGTTTTGAATTTTCCCTTGGTCCCCCCCCCCGGAGGAAGTATTACCTCACATTTTCAAGTTTTTGAATTTTTCCCTTTGGTCCCTTTGGGGGAAGGGGGTTCGCAAATTTTCAAATTTTTAGATTTTTCCATTTGGTACCCCCTTGGTGAAAAAGGGTCTGGAAATTTTCATGTTTTTTGAATTTTTCCCTTTTGTCACCCCTTGGGGGAAGGTGGTCCGCAAATTTTCAAATTTTTGAATTTTTTCTTTTGGTCCCACCTTTGGGGAAGGGGGTCCGCAAATTTTCAAATTTTTGAATTTTTTCTTTGGTCCCCCCTTGGTGGAAGGGTATCCGTTAATTTTAAATTTTTTGAATTTCTCCCTTTGGTCCCCCCCTTGAGGGAAGGAGGTCCGCAAATTTCCAATTTTTTGAATTTTTTTCTTTGTCCCCCCCTTTGAGGAAGGTTGTTCGCAAATTTTTGAATTTTTCTTTTTGGTCCCCCCTTGGGTGAAGGGGATTCGTAAATTTTCAATTTTTTGAATTTCTCCCTTTGGTCCTACCTTGAGGAAGTGGGTCCGCAAATTTTCAAATTTTGGAATTTTTCCCTTTGGTCCCCCCTTGGTGGAAAAGGGTCTGGAAATTTTCAAGTTTTTGAATTTTTCCCTTTTGTTACCCCTTGGGGGAAGGGGGTCCGCAAATTTTCAAATTTTTGAACTTTTCCCTGTGGTCCCCCCTTGGGGGAAGGGGGTCCGTAAATTTTCAATTTTTCTGAAGTTTTCCCTTTGTGGAAGGGGGTCCGCAAATTTTCAAATTTTTGATTTTTTTCCTTTGGTTCCCTCTTGTGAGAAGAGGCTAAACAACTTTTCAAGTTTTAGAGTTTTTCCGTTTGGTCTTCCCTTAAGGGAAGTAAGTCTGCAGTTATGCAAATTCTTGTGAGAAGAGGCTAAACAAATTTTCAAGTTTAAGAATTTTTCCCTTTGGAAGTCCGAAAATTTTCAAATTTTAAGATTTTTTCCATTGATCCCACCTTGGGGGAAGGGGGTTTGCAAATTTTCAATTTTTGATTTTTTTCTTTCAATCCCCCCTTGGGGGAAGGGGTTCTGTAACTTTTCATTTTTTTTATTTTTACCCTTTGAAACCCCTTGGGAGAAGAGTTTCCGCAAATTTTCAAATTTTTAAATTTTTCCTTTTAATAATCCCCCCTTGGGGAAAGGGGTTCGCAAATTTTCAAGTTTTTTAAATATTACCTTTGGTCCCCCTTGAGGGAAGGGGGTGCGCAAATTTTCAATTTTGTTTCTTTTACCCTTTACCCCCTTTTGTCCCATCTTGGGGGAAGTGGGTCCGCAAATTTAAATTTTTTTTAATTTCTTTCTTTGGTCTTACCTTGGGGGAAGTGGGTCAGCAAGTTTTCAAATTTTAAATCTTTAAACTAAATTAAATTTTAAATTTTTTTAAATTTTAAATTAAATTTTTCCTTTTCATCCTCCCTTGGGGAAAGGCGTTCGCAAATCTTCAAGTTTTTGAAATATTCATTTTGGTCCCCCTTGCGGGAAGGGGTTGCGCAAATTTTCAAATTTTTAAATTTTTCCTTTTAATCCCCCCGTGGGGGAAGGCGGTCCGTAAATTTCTCAAGTTTTTGAAATTTTCCCTCTGGAACCCCTTGGGGGAAGTGCGTCTTAAAATTTTAAAATGTTTTGAATTTTCCCTTGGTCCCCCCCCCGGAGGAAGTATTACCTCACATTTTCAAGTTTTTGAATTTTTCCCTTTGGTCCCTTTGGGGGAAGGGGGTTCGCAAATTTTCAAATTTTTAGATTTTTCCATTTGGTACCCCCTTGGTGAAAAAGGGTCCGGAAATTTTCATGTTTTTTGAATTTTTCCCTTTTGTCACCCCTTGGGGGAAGGTGGTCCGCAAATTTTCAAATTTTTGAATTTTTTCTTTTGGTCCCACCTTTGGGGAAGGGGGTCCGCAAATTTTCAAATTTTTGAATTTTTTCTTTGGTCCCCCCTTGGTGGAAGGGTATCCGTTAATTTTAATTTTTTTGAATTTCTCCCTTTGGTCCCCCCTTGAGGGAAGGAGGTCCGCAAATTTCCAATTTTTTGAATTTTTTTCTTTGTCCCCCCCTTTGAGGAAGGTTGTTCGCAAATTTTTGAATTTTTCTTTTTGGTCCCCCCTTGGGTGAAGGGGATTCGTAAATTTTCAATTTTTTGAATTTCTCCCTTTGGTCCTACCTTGAGGAAGTGGGTCCGCAAATTTTCAAATTTTGGAATTTTTCCCTTTGGTCCCCCCTTGGTGGAAAAGGGTCTGGAAATTTTCAAGTTTTTGAATTTTTCCCTTTTGTTACCCCTTGGGGGAAGGGGGTCCGCAAATTTTCAAATTTTTGAACTTTTCCCTGTGGTCCCCCCTTGGGGGAAGGGGGTCCGTAAATTTTCAATTTTTCTGAAGTTTTCCCTTTGAGGAAGGGGGTCCGCAAATTTTCAAATTTTTGATTTTTTTCCTTTGGTTCCCTCTTGTGAGAAGAGGCTAAACAACTTTTCAAGTTTTAGAGTTTTTCCGTTTGGTCTTCCCTTAAGGGAAGTAAGTCTGCAGTTATGCAAATTCTTGTGAAAAGAGGCTAAACAAATTTTCAAGTTTAAGAATTTTTCCCTTTGGTTTCGCCTTGGGGGAGTAAGTCTGCAAGTTCTTGTGAGAAGAGGCCAAGCAAATTTCAAGTTCCCTTTGGTCTTCCCTTGGGGGAAGTGGGTCTGCAAATTCTCAATTTTTTGAATTCTTTCCTCTGGTCCCACCTTGGGGGAAGAGGGTCCGCAAATTTTCAAATTTTTAAATTTTTCCCTTTGGTCCCCCCTGTGAAAAGCGGATCCGTAAATTTTCAATTTTTTGAGTTTTTCCCTTTGGTCCCCCCTTAGGTGATGGGGGTCCCCCATTTTTTTTTTATTTTTACACTTTGGCCGCCCTTTAGTGAAGTGGGTCCGCAAATTTTAATTTTTTTTAATTTCTCCCTTTGGCCTCATCTTGAGGGAGTGGGACCGCAAATTTTCAAAATTATAAATTTTTCGCTTTGGTCCCCCCTTGGGGGAAGGGGTTTCGTGAATTTTCAATTTTCTGAATTTCTCCCATTGCACAATGGTTCCAGAGCCGTATTTACGAAGACAAAAATGTTTGTGCCTAAACCGTAAGTTTTGGATACATGATGTCTTTGGGAAAGTTTCTTCATATTTTTTGACCTTTTTTCTCATTATTGTGAAATAAGGGTGGTCCCTCTAGTTTAGCTGATCCAAACATTTGCTGTTTAACAGTTTTATGTACGCTTACAAAATGTTCTACAAAGTTGTAAAAGAACTTATTTGGAGCAAGTTTGCCCATGAAACCATTTTTCTATCTCTTATGGTTCCCAACTTATATATTTTCCCCCCTTGGAGGAAAGGTGTTCGCAAATTTTCAATTTTTTTAATTTTTCCCTTTGGTCCCCCTTTGAGGGAAGGGGATTCGTAAATTTTCGATTTTTTGAATTTCTCCCTTTGGTCCTACCTTAAGGGAAGTGGGTCCGCATATTTTCAAATTTTGGAATTTGTCCCTTTTGTCCCCCTTGGTGAAAACGGGTCTGGAAATTTTCATGTTTTTGAATTTTTCCCTTTTGTTACCCCTTGGGGGAAGGGGGTCCGCAAATTTTCAAATTTTTGATTTTTTTCAAGTTTTAGAGTTTTTCCGTTTGGTCTTCCCTTGGGGGAAGTAAGTCTGCAAATTATGCAAATTCTTGTGAGAAGAGGCTAAGCAAATTTTCAAGTTTTTGAATTTTTCCCTTTGGTCCCCCCTTGGGGGAAGGGGGTCCGCAATTTTTTGAATTTTTCACTTTAGTTCCCCCTTGAGGGAAGAGGGTCCGCAAATTTCCCTTTGGTTCCCTTTTCTATTCTATTCTATTCTAGTGCTTGCACAGCCAGTGTTGAAAAGCATGGTCCCATCTTGAGGAAAGTGAGTCCGCAAATTTTCAATTTTTTGAATTTTTCCCTTTGGCCCCCCCCTTGGGGAAAGGAAGCCCGAAAATTTTCAAATTTTAAGATTTTTTCCATTGATCCCACCTTGGGGGAAGGGGGTTTGCAAATTTTCAATTTTTGAATTTTTTCTTTCAATCCCCCCTTGGGGGAAGGGGTTCTGTAAATTTTCATTTTTTTTATTTTTACCCTTTGGAACCCCTTGGGGGAAGAGTTTCCGCAAATTTTCAAATTTTTAAATTTTTCCTTTTAATAATCCCCCCTTGGGGAAAGGGGTTCGCAAATTTTCAAGTTTTTTAAATATTACCTTTGGTCCCCCTTGAGGGAAGGGGGTGCGCAAATTTTTATTTTTGTTTCTTTTACCCTTTACCCCCCTTTGGGGTCTGCAAATTTTAAAATTTTTGAATTTCTCCCTTTTGTCCCATCTTGGGGGAAGTGGGTCCGCAAATTTAATTTTTTTTAAATTTCTCCCTTTGGTCTTACCTTGGGGGAAGTGGATCAGCAAGTTTTCAAATTTTAAATCTTTAAACTAAATTAAATTTTAAATTTTTTAAATTTTAAATTAAATTTTTCCTTTTCATCCTCCCTTGGGGAAAGGCGTTCGCAAATCTTCAAGTTTTTGAAATATTCATTTTGGTCCCCCTTGCGGGAAGGGGTTGCGCAAATTTTCAAATTTTTAAATTTTTCCTTTTAATCCCCCCGTGGGGGAAGGCGGTCCGCCAATTTCTCAAGTTTTTGAAATTTTCCCTCTGGTCCCCCTTGGGGGAAGTGCGTCCTAAAATTTTAAAATGTTTTGAATTTTCCCTTGGTCCCCCCCCGGAGGAAGTATTACCTCACATTTTCAAGTTTTTGAATTTTTCCCTTTGGTCCCTTTGGGGGAAGGGGGTTCGCAAATTTTCAAATTTTTAGATTTTTCCATTTTGTCCCCCCTTGGTGAAAAAGGGTCTGGAAATTTTCATGTTTTTGAATTTTTCCCTTTTGTCACCCCTTGGGGGAAGGTGGTCCGCAAATTTTCAAATTTTTGAATTTTTTTTTTTGGTCCTACCTTTGGGGAAAAGGGTCCGCAAATTTTCAAATTTTTGAATTTTTTCTTTGGTCCCCCCTTGGGTGAAGGGTATCCGTTAATTTTAAAATTTTTGAATTTCTCCCTTTGGTCCCCCCTTGAGGGAAGGAGGTCCGCAAATTTCCAATTTTTTGAATTTTTCCCTTTGTCCCCCCCTTTGAGGAAGGTTGTTCGCAAATTCTTTGTTCGCATGTTTTTGAATTTTTCCCTTTTTTTACCCCTTGGGGGAAGGGGGTCCGCAAATTTTCAAATTTTTGATTTTTTTCTTTTGTGAGGGGACTTGTGAGAAGAGGCTAAACAACTTTTCAAGTTTTAGAGTTTTTCCGTTTGGTCTTCCCTTGGGGGAAGTAAGTCTGCAAATTATTCAAATTCTTGTGAGAAGAAGCTAAGCAAATTTTCAAGTTTTTGAATTTTTCCCTT
This sequence comes from Aedes albopictus, assembly GCF_035046485.1. Taxonomy (NCBI): domain Eukaryota; kingdom Metazoa; phylum Arthropoda; class Insecta; order Diptera; family Culicidae; genus Aedes; species Aedes albopictus. Next base: position 179,438,971 of record NC_085136.1, on the reverse strand, counting down.
GGGGGAAGGGGGTCCGCCATTTTTTGAATTTTTCACTATGGTTCCCCCTTGAGGGAAGAGGGTCCGCAAATTTTCAAATTTTTCCCTTTGGTCCCACCTTGGGGGAAGAGGATCCGCAAATTTTCATTTTTTTTAATTTTTCCCTTTGGTTCCCTTTTCTATTCTATTCTATTCTAGTGCTTGCACAGCCAGTGTTGAAAAGCATCCTGGAAATATCAAAATTTCTTCTGATATTTTCTTGTCAGCATTAATATTTGCAGCATATCAGAAATGATGTGACACAAATATTAAAACGGCCAGGCCCACTGTGCAGACTAATGGATTGGAAGATAATTCAAAAACTTAAGGCAATCAGGTTATCCACTTATGAATAACATGATTGACAAACCTTTTTGAATTGAATGAAGGAAGAAACGGGGACAACCGTACCAACCGTTTCGTTTTAGGGGAATGGTGTTTGGACATGAGATCGTTGGGAGTGGTGCTGCTAAGAAGGTTAATGCACACTCCGTTATATTTGGCATTTCTTCTCCTGGGATGGGACACAGGCATTTCTCCATGTGCCCTGGCTTCAAAGCCTAGGCTTAAGCGCCATTACTCGCTCTCTGAAACAAGAAAAAAGTATACTGATCCCTTCCCCGAATGTACAGAATACAGAATAATAAGTCTAAAAACAACAAAAATAGAAAATTCTGCTATTCTGCTATTATCAACGCATCCCCTGGCTTTCGCCCACCTGCGTTGTCTTTTCACTAGGCAATACGTCTACTAATTGATGTTTATGGGCTTGCCGGACCAAGTCATGTAGCTAAGCCAAACACCCCACCTACAACTGTTGGGTAGGCACCATTGTCCCGCCCACTGGTCTTTTACAGCTAGTTGTAGGTGCATGTGTGCGTGTAAGTATTGGTGTATGTGTGTTAGTGTTGGTGTACTGTAGGCGCCAACTCGTTCTAATCCACTCTGATTGCTATCGCCCTATTGAACCATTACCCTTAAATCTGGTAATCTATGAAATAGAATGAGTTAAGCGCCTGTACATAATAGTCAATTAATCAAACAAGGAATATTAGTATTAAAGTGAAGATACAATGAAGCAACGCCCCGGACCTCGAGAGCACAAACCCCAAGAATCAAATGACAGGCTGCGCGAACAGTCGATCGACTAGCCATCACCAGTGAATAACCAATCGAGCAAACCCTCCAGCACAAACCACCACCAGCTCTTCCGACCTGCGCCCAACAGATCCGAGGCACAGCCCAGCCATAGCTTCACCTTAAAACCAAAATGTAGATTGCAGAGCAAATACTTCCCAAGTAACCACGCAGCTCGGGCCGCAAATTACGCACAACACGTCACACATAAGACAAACACTACCCCGCCCGTACAACCGAAACCGATCTAGGGTAGAGAAGGGTCTCTTTCCACTCCAACCCGGACTCAACTGCATCCACAGGGTAGCGCACCCCACACACACTGCACTCATGCATCCATCACGACCCGAGCCGCACGGTCACCTGGGTTGCTTCTATCTGCAACCCGTAACGCAGAGTTAAAATCCCTCTCTTGCATTACAAAGCAGTCCCTCTTCCCAAAGTTTGTGCGTGGTATAAATGAGATTATAAAGCTGAAGAAATCGTCACCAACACAACCGCCAACAATGACCACTCAATGGTGTCGGCAGAATCAATAACGACCCCCTCAGTCCCAAACCCAATTATCCTACACTACCCAAGTAATTACAATGCTGAAGCCGTTCGCACTGCACGTACGAAGTACATACAAACCTACCCGCACCGCCTAAACAAACCACCTAGGCCGAACACAAGCGAAAAGCGGCGCCACCACTGTTGAACCACAACTATACCAGTAGGTATAATCGCAATTCAGCAATCGTAGATCCTTTCCCCGCTCCTACTCAGCCCTGACGATCCATAGCAATGCTTGTCAATATATGCACCCCACACACGCAACCCCCACAACCCAACAGTATGGTCACTTGAGTATCCCTGGGATTTTGATTACATGATGGTCAGGGATCACAGCCATCAAAACGTTCCACACTTTGCCAGGGCTTGCGACCTGTAATAATAATGATTTCCGCTATGGGAAACCATGATGGCTAGCTAACAAAAAATAGAAAATTGCTACAATACCCATTCTTTCAAAGAAATTTGAAATGATCATTTCAAAAAGCCATATCATGATTTACTAAAATCAATTTCTTCCTGAACCTGTTGGATCTGACGATTACCACAACGAACCATAAATGCAAGATGAACCCTATTTTGGTTCGCTTGTATTTTTTTAAAGTTATATTTCAAGTCAACACTCATGGTGACAAACTGTACAAATATGTTGTAAGAATATTGAAATGATAAGTATACTTATAAACAAATGCAAAATAAATTTTACTTCTGGACCAGGAAAAAGGCTCTGGTAAAAGTCTTATAACTTATGAAATAATGAAAATAGGATAAAATTGTTACTGTCCTCATCCTATCCATTGACGTTTGATGCTCAATACCGCGGATGTATTGAACCATGGTAATAAATATACATGTATTGTACCAAATGCTACATCCTAGCAGGCCGATATTTATCTGGTGGTGTGTTTGGAGCTTCAGGTAGATTGTCTGTCTAAAGCATAATTTCACCCCAAACCCGGTGTACGGTGCACAAAAATTGGCCATATGACTTATCAAATTCAAAGAATTCCCAATGTATGCCAAATTTGTAATACATAATTATATAATGGTTTGATCTCACCAAATCGATGCTTTTTCCCGAAATCCATAATTTGAATCATCTTGATCCTCTGCCTTATTTACGTCCAATTGATGGAATCTTGGACGGAATCCATAGCAAATCTAATCACTATTCACTTTTTATTTTTCCGCAGACCACGGTAGAAAAATTGGTTTATCGTATATGAATGCACTTGCCCCAAGGCTTGCCCACGATTGCCATCTATCGATGGGTCCAATTTAACGCACAATGTTTTTTTTTTTTCAAACGCAAACAAGTTCTTCTCCATTTGCTATATTTTTTGCTCACTCTGAGTTCACGACTTTATCAATAACTCTGTTGTTTTAGCTGTTCCAAATAGGTCTTCATTAAAATTCGCGTTGTTTAAAACTAATACAGCACGCGAACATTTCACCGGCAGAATCCTCGGCCGAATTTTCAGTTTCCAGCCAAAATCTAATTGAAACATTGCAGGATTCACTTTTTAACTAGCCATTTTTAACCCGATTGAATCACACGCGGAAAAGAAAAAAAAATGACAGGCGATTCCAATAAGCAATGGTTATGTTAGGTCAACGCTTAGGCACCAGATTTTCCGAAGCAAACACAAGCACACACGACAAAACGGGGAAATAACGACGAATTCCGGTATCTTTGTAAAATAATTTTCCAATTCGGCAGGCCTATTCAACAACAACGCGGAATCGAGGAAAAACGTGACGGACGATTTGAAAACGCAGCCGTTCCGGCGCACAGCTTGCTGCGATCTTCTTAGTATTTATTTTGAGATTTGATTTTAAATTCAGAAGAATCTCGTGATTGAAAACTTGTTTTGTTTGATACGATATCATCAGAATATGGCCCTTTTTAATGGCGTAGATTGTAACATTCACATTTCATCAACAGTCATTTCTAACTTGGAGCCTGCACGATGGAAATGGAAATCGATTGATTGATATGCAGCATATCTAAACCATGATTCAACTAAAAGTTGCTGCAGCTAGGTCAGATGAATAAATAAATAAATAAAAAGATTAATGATGGACATTGAAGCGACAAAGAAAAGTAAATTTGGAATCAAAGGATAACTGCACGTAATATTTTTGTATTATTATATTTCAGCTTTTCCTTTTGATTATATGCACTGCAGTAAAACAAATGTGGGAGATGTTCACGACATCCAGAGCCACAGGCATCAGGACTCAAATTGAATGACATCGAGCAACGAATTGAGTCGCATTCGGCTTCTCAGCTCTTTCCCTCGTTACCCCGGGGAAAATGATGACATTTAAAAAAATAAGGCATCCGATTGGAAAAATATTCTACTATAGTATGTACCCAAGTAACCACGAAGCCGTATATAAGTGCATCAATTTTGCCATATATTTATATTTAAAATTGTGTATATAATGCTGCATTACTTTAAAGACCTCATTAAAGCAATATTAAAGTCGAAAAGGGCCCCACTAAAATCAAATTAGTGCCACATATTGCAGCACGTTGACAGCCATCGCTAAAGTGACACAAATGCATGTGCTGTACATTTGCATTTGCACATGTTTAATACGTGCAACACGAAAAACCAAAACAAAAATCTATTTTTAGCACCGTTTCGTTATCGACGGCACTGATGCCCCCACACATGAATGTTTTAACCATCATTTTTTTTGTTGCCGGGTCGGGAGTCGAACCAGAAGTGTTGAAGACCGCTAGATGAGTTCCATACGTGCTGGCGCCTCGGGCCGTTTCTGCTACAGTAAAAACAACAGATATTTCATTAACTAAAAGGGAACTGTTTTTCTGTCTCGATCATTGCAGTAGAGGGCAAAATGACTATGTCATTTGATAAATACATAATGCATTTTAGAAGATATTTAATCAATATAAGAAAATAAAAACCTCGTTTAAAACACCCTTCGCACACTGCTCATATGCTTATTGTGATTTTCATCATTATTGGCATGTGATAGCAGCCTATAGAATAGGTCATCTCTAAAAAGGTTTAGCTGTCGTTGATCGGTGGCTCAAACGGGGATTAAGTTGGTCGGGAGTCGAATCAGAAAAGTTGAAGACCGCTAGAGTTGACCGTAAAGTTGTTCAATCTTCTTGATTTCATTTGTTTACAATTAGAGTCAAGCTTTTATAATTGTATTGTTAGAGCAAACTTTGCTAGTTTGTACATTGCATTTATTCAGTTTTTAAAGTGTTGAGTTATTGAATTATCTTATATCACCTTTTAATGAACCCTAATGTAAAGAAAAATGCAATGCATCATTGTAATTGTAATTGTAATTGCTCAGTCCACACCCAGGCCGACAACTGTCAGCCCATCTGCTTGTAGGCAGATGTGGACCTACTAAACCTCCCCCGTTAACATGTCCTACACCGAATTAGCACACCGGGATCTTCCACAGGCAGGCGCTGGCGTTACCAGTCCCAACAAGTGTCAGATACATTAAATAGATGGGGTAGAGGATATAAGAAGATGTGGGAATAGGATGGGAAGAGGTAAAAAATGAAGAGATAGTAGAGAGGTTTCGATTTTGTTGCTGAAACGAGAAAAGAAAGAACGATAAAGAACATTAGCGATATGTTCATAGATTATGATTTGGTCGATAATTTCTCATCTATTTTGTTTCCATATCGTTGCATCGGTGACTATTTTCATCGCCTTTCCAGTTTTTGTTAGGGCCATCTCGCGTTTTTTCGTCATGTCCTCTTTGCCGGTTGGCGACGTTCGGGATGTAAGTAGAAAAGCATGCATTAAATTATGATTAGTACGACAGTAATTCAGGCCAAACATGTCTAAAGGTCCAATCTGCAGAAGTATCTGATCAGATGTATAGTTTGGCAATTCTGTGTCCATACATCTTTTATCAAGAAGGAATAATGTTGTTTACTGTTATAACATAATTCAGTTAAAGGGCAGCAAATGCATTGTAATCCAGAATAAACACTAGTTCAACTAACTACACAAACTAAAAAATGTTATTATATTTTACCAATGATTTCATTCCTAATCTTGACCCTAACATAGTTATGCGCTTAGTGGACAATGACCAAAAATAGTGTTGTTTCGACAATAGTCACATACTATGCCCTATGACATTGACGATTCTTTTGTCTATGGCTCACCTATTTAGCGCCACCCAGCAGGGACTTGGTATGGTACCCAATTCAGTATATCCGCTCCACGTAATGTACCGTACCTCTTTCGATTTGTGATATATTACGCGGAACATTACTCTCTTCATTCGGATAGCGATTATGTAACCCATTGGATTAAAAACCTCCATCAAACATGAAGCGATTAATCGGAGACTGAAGACTCTATACCAAATTTGGCTCAGAGACAGGTAATCAGTGAAGTCAGTTTTTCTCGTTTGTCAGAGACGATTGATACGTATTAAGACAAACTTTCCACTGCATCTGCCAGTAATAATCGGTGATCGATCAGCATTTCGAGTACCTACCCCAATTTACACAAGGATCACCGCTCATGCATAACAATAAGTCAAATTGCATTCATCATTTTCATGTATGATAAACATGTGTTATTTTCAAAACTTCAAATGAACATTATGCCAATCGGCAATAATGCCAAACGACTATTATGCCAAATGACTATATGCCAAACGAGCTAAAGTGTGAGTAAATTTTGAGTACTGTGGCACTTTCGTTATTTCCTAACGAAAGTGCGAATTAAAATATGCAGTATTAAAATATAGAATTGGAGAAATAATCACCGTGTTGTTCAAATTTCAAAATTTTTGGCTATGTGTTCAGATTGAAATAACTGATATAGGGGAACTTCTGAGCAGTTTTGTTCTCTTCGAAGGAAGGCTTTTAGAACCCTGTTGAATTCAACGTTGGCCTCAAATCTTTCTTAACCAAGCTGAACTATACGACCAAGTTTCAGGCAATTTGGCCAATGAAAACCCCCTCATAACGAAGAGAATAGCCAATAATAACCAGTCAAAAATTTATTAAAGTTCAAGTCAATTTAAGGAGAAACATCAGAGAATACAAATATGGCTGCCACAATTGCCGACTTGGATCCCTACTCACGTTTTTAAGAGCACCAATCTTTAAAATTTGTAAACAAATGCGCTCGATTTGGAAAAGCTGCCTGTTTTTGCAAGTGAGCAAAGCCAGGAAAACAAGTGCGGCTTGGTTCAATGATTCGTTCGTCAGATTTGTGCCCCTTAAGTTATGAAATAGCCCTTAAATAGCATGACCATTACCTACAAACAGCAAATTTTAAATTTTGTGTCAATATGGAAGTACAATACGCAGGTAGATTTAACAAATATTTTGTGAATATAATTAATGTTAATAAAGCATATTAAACCTATTTTGGATGATGATTAACCTGGGCTTGTTACGGGAATATCTGTAAATAAAAGAAAATCGGGTTAAGTATGGTTCCTTTGAATTCCACTAAGAATTTGCATCCTTTGACAGAAACGTATTTCGACCTCAACTGTAGGGTCGTCTTCAGTGTCTTGTACTTGACTCGAGTCAAGTACAAGACACTGAAGACGACCCTACAGTTGAGGTCGAAATACGTATCTGTCAAAGGATGCAAATTCTTAGTGGAATTCAGGAACCGTACTTAACCCGATTTTCTTTTATTTTTGAAATCAAATCTTGTTATCATTGAGTTTTGAAATGATAACAAAATGATATCTCAATTTGATATTAAATAAAAACAATTCGGAACGAAAACTTGTGTTGATTTCATTTTGTTATCAATAACAAAATGAGTTTTCAATTTGTTATAGGTTTGTTCTCATTCCCTGCTCGGGAAAATCACCCGAAAATACATTCAGATTATATTGCGCATCATATGGAATCTAGAGCATTTTTTTCCGCTTCCTGAGCATAGCTCAGGCTAAGAATTGCTCTAGATTCCATATGATGCGCAATGTAACCTGAATGCATTTTCGGGTGATTTTGCGCTTCCTAAGCTTAGCTCAGGCTTAGGAAAACACCAGATTCCATATGATGTGCAATGTAACCTGAATGTATTTGCGGGTGTCTTTGCGTTTCCTAAGCATAGCTCAGGCTTGGGATTGCTCTAGATTCTATATGATGTGCATCTTCGGTAAGTAGGCCTTGACCAGGTTAAACGGTTTTTTTCTTCGCTTGTCAATTTTTTTCTCCTAATTTCAGATTCAAGTATCGGATATTGGACTTTTAAGGAATTGCAGAGCTGTTTTACTTGCTGGATTACTTTAAGCGTTGCTGTTCAAGTTGTGGATTGATTTCGTTCGTTGTTTTTGGTTTTCGTTCGTTGGAAGTTGGACGGTGGTAGAGTTCAAGTTTTCGTTTGTTGCTGGTTGGACGTTTCCCTTGTTGAAGTTCGGTGTGATTGAAGTCGCTGAAGCTGCTTGTATTGAACTCGTGCCATTTGGAATTTCTACTCGGGTTGTTTCAAGAGCTGCTGTGCAAGTTTGTTCGACGTCGGGTTTTGTTGAAGTTTGGCGCGTGTCAAGTTAAGTGTCATATTTTATTTATTATCCTATTTTCTTACCTTCACTCCATATAGAAAATTACCAATCTAGACAGAGGATTCCTTTTTTAAGTTTTCATTATGGAAACAGATGAGGGAGGGGAAGAGAGGTCAAAAAATGATCAAATTATTGGAACCTCTTCGGTGAATAAAACTTTTCGTGTAAAACTTTACCCACCCAGTTTTGCTGGCCCTTTTGTGGTTTATTTCCGGAAGAAACAAAATCCTATTAATGTGTTGCTAATTTCCTCTGAGATTTATAAAAAATACAAATCTGTAGAGGAAATTAAAAAAAATTCGCTTGATAAACTACGTGTAGTTTTCGGATCTCGAGATGAAGCTAATGCTCTTCTGGAATCCAAATTGTTTTGTAATTCCTATCGTGTGTACGCTCCATGCGATTCATGCGAAATAAATGGAATTATTTATGATGAATTTTTGGACTGTGATGATGTCATAAATCATGGTTCTGGTTTTTTTAAGAACAAATCCATTGCCCAGGTTAAGGTTTTGGATTGTGTTCGTTTATCGAAATTGTATTTTGATGGAACTAGTTCCAAATATGTTCACTCAGATTGTATCAAAATAACATTTTCCGGTTCAGTTCTACCGGATTATGTTAAGATTGATCAAGTCATTTTCAGCGTGAGACTTTATTACCCCAAACTCATGCATTGTGATCGATGTCTTCTATTTGGTCACACTTCCAACTTTTGCTCAAACAAACACAAATGTGCTAAATGTGGGGAACCACATTCTACATCTGATTGTGTCAAACAGTCAGATAAATGTATTTATTGTAATCAAAACCACAATTCTTTAAAAGAATGTGTTGTTTATATTGAAAATCAAACAAAATTCAACCAAAAAATTAGATACAAAAATCATGCTTCGTATGCTGAAATAACAAAATCTTCCAATGACGTTTCTACTCCCAATCCATTTGACATCTTACCAGATAATACGGTTGTTGGATCATCTGTTAGTTCTAACAATTTCGTCTACAAACCTCCTACAAAAAGGAAAAAAATAAATAAAAAATCATCTAATGATCAACATAACTTTTCGGAACCTCAACCATCTACTTCTTTTGATGCACATTTTCCACCCCTTAGTGCTTCCGCCCCTTCAAAAACTATTCCTGGTTTTAGGAAAATTGAATCTGATCCAACTCAAAACAGTAATGAACAATCTTCGAACAATATGACAAATGAATCCTCCAATAATTCCGTTTTAAGCATTTTGGAAGAGTTAATTGATTTTTTGGGACCGAGTGATTTCTGGAAAAAAATATCAAATTAATTTTACCCTTTTTGTCTTCACGCAGAAAAATCTATTGTAAACTCAAAAGAATTACACATAGTTTCAACAAATTTTATTGTAGACTCAGGGCTTACCAATAAATTTTGTTGATTCAACAAATTCACAAATTTATAACAATGAAATTTGTTGTTTCTAAAAATGCCCAAAAACGACTAGCTGTCAAAACCAAAACATATTTTTTTTGAAACAAAAATACAATTTATCAAATCTACAAAAACAATGTTTTGAAACAACAAAAGAAGCCATATTGAAACTAATACTCATATTTGTTGTTTCAATAAATATAAATCTTAAAACTTATAAATCCTATTTTTTTATATTAAAAACAACTTCATTGATTAGGTTTTATTTTCATGTATGTATTAATATAATACAGACATTAGTAGTATGTAACTATATATCGAATAACACAATTTAAGATAAAATAAATGATTCTAAAAATATTTTGATTACGTTTTTAAATGGGTAGTGCGGCGCTTTTTTTGAACGAATTCCTGCAGAGCCAACATCACTGAATATTCGATCTAAAAAGAAAAAAAAAAGTTCTGATGTAAATAAATAAGCAAACGTATAATTCAATCAGTCGTTCTGAAATTATCTTCAACTTACCTCGTACAATTTCTAAACTGATCAAGGATATGAGTAAAATGACGACTCCACAGTTGCACTTACTATTTTGACAGCAGTATAACAAAAAATCGAACGAAAACGAACATTACGATTACTATTCGTCGCACTTTTGACTCAGCAATTTCGCGCAAGGAAAGGTCCTCTGTTTTTCTTACAAACACAAAATGGTGACCATAAAACATCCAGATTGTTGATTCTACAATTTTATTTGATAGAAACAATAATGGATGTTTGTTGACAATAAAAACAAAGCGCATATTTGATTCAATTCAAGAAATTTGTTATTTTGATGATATAGTAGAATAGAAACAATAAAAGCGATGAATTGCTTCAATGCATACAAAAATGATAGAACCAAATCGACGCGTTTTTAGGTTTAACTCATCGATATTTTTCTTCGTGTTCTCTTTTGGAAAAATTGAACACATTTGGACCCCTTATTTCTTCATTATTTTCATCTTAATGGCTTCCAAAATTAGCAGTCATGACCTTCACGTTTTGAAATGGAATTGCCGCAGTGTTATTCCAAAAATAGACAGATTGAAAGTTTTGTTATCAAATTTTGATATAGACATATTTTGTTTAAATGAAACATGGTTAGTGCCTTCTAAATTTTTTCGTATTCCAAATTTTCATATTATTCGCAAAGACAGGGAATTACCATTTGGCGGTGTATTGATTGGCATTCGTAATGATATTGAATTTAAATATTTGAATTTGCATTTGCAAGGCCAATCACAAATAGAATGTATTGCTATTTCAATTAAAAAAGAAAAACATAATTTTTCTATTGCTTGTTTTTATATTCCTCCCAACGCTAGTTTTTCTTTAGCACAAATTAGAGATATATTACAGCAAATTCCTTCTCCATTTTATATATTAGGAGATTTCAATGCTCATAACTTAGCATGGGGTAGTGACAGAATTGATGGTAGAGGTTCCTTAATTATGGATTTGATTGATGAACTAAATTTAAATATTTTAAATGATGGTTCATATACTAGGATTGCTGTGCCTCCTAGTAATCATTCGTGTATTGATTTGTCACTTTGCTCCAATAATTTGACATTTCAATCATCTTGGTCAACTATCAATGATCCAAACGGTAGTGACCATTTACCAATTTTGATTCGTATGCACATTGCTGTTCGAAATAAATTAATTAACGAGCCTAGTGTTTTTTATTTGTGCAAAAATGTTAACTGGACAAAATTTTCTGATTTTATATCTATTTCTGTAATATCAAATGTAAATTCAGCTTCACCAATTGACAATTATAACAATTTTTCAAAATTAATTATTGATAGTTTGCGTAAATCTCAAACTAAACCATTTGTTTCGGGTACTGTTAAAAAGGCGCGTCCTTCTTTTTGGTGGGATAGTGAGTGTTCCAATGCATTGAAAAATAAATCCGATGCTTTCAAAAATGTTCGTAGATCAGGCTCCAGAGATAGTTACCTATTGTATTGTAAAGCTGAAGCTCAGTTTACCAGACTTACCAAATTCAAAAAGAGAAATTATTGGAGAAATTTTGTAGAAAATCTGGACAGTGAAACTTCATTGTCCACTTTGTGGTCTGTAGCACGAAATTTAAGAAATTATGATTCTAATGTTCCTGTAGTTTTGGAATACTCAGAAGAATGGATTGAAAAATTTGCTTCAAAAGTATGTCCTGACTTTGTTGCTACTTTCATAAATTATAAAACAAATTCTTTAAATTATTTTCCAGAGCTATGTATCCATTCTCCTTGGCTGAGTTTAATCTGGCTTTATCTATTACCAAAATACAGCTCCGGGTATTGATAACATAAAATTTATTGTTTTAAAAAAAATGCCTGATGAAGGAAAACTTCATTTACTTTCGATATATAACAGCTTCTTTCTTCAAAATATCATTCCTTCCGAATGGCGCTCCATAAAAGTAATAAGTATTCTTAAGGACAAGGTATTTGGAGTACATTGCTAAAAATTTCTAGAGCACCGTTTTTTAGAACCGTTGAACGGATTTGGATGAAAATGCATCACGCTAATTGTTCAGTGGTTGTCAACAGCGTGATGCATTTTAATCCAAATCCGTTCAACGGTTCTAAAAAACGGTGCTCTAGAAATTTTGAGCAATGTACTCCAAATACCTTGTCCTTAAGCCTGGTAGAGATCCTTCATTGGCTGACAGCCGAAGACCTATCAGTTTGCTATCATGTTTACGTAAACTCATGGAGCGAATGATTTTAAATCGTCTTGAATTTTGGGCTGAAGAAAACAACATTTTTTCTCCTTCTCAATTTGGATTTAGAAGGGGTCGTGGTACGCGTGATTGTGTTTCACTTTTAGCTTCAGAAGTTCAATTTGCATTTAATCAAAAACAAGATGTAGTTTCTACTTTTCTAGATGTCTCTGGAGCTTATGATTCTGTTCTGATTGATTTGTTGTTCAAAAACATGAACAATTTGAAAATTCCATGTATAATTTCAAATTTTTTATATAATTTATTTTCATTTAAAATTATGCATTTTTTTCATAATAATTCTTCCAAAACAATAAGATATAGTTTCTTTGGCCTTCCACAGGGATCATGTTTAAGTCCGTTTTTATACAATTTATTCACTAGTGACATGGCGTCCATTATTCCTAATGGTTGCTATTTGCTTCATTTTGCTGATGATAATGTTCTTCCCATACGTGGAAAAAATAGAGATGTTATTGAACATTTTATGCAATGTGCTTTGGATAATTTGGATATGTGGGCTCATGAAAATGGATTCTCATTTTCAGTTCAAAAAACCAAATTTATTTTATTTTCGAGAAAACATTCGCCCATAAGCATTAATTTATTTTTCAATGGACTTGAAGAACAAATTGATGAGTATAAATATCTTGGTATTACATTCAAAAAGTTTGTTCAAGATGAATTAATTTTCTTCGTACAATTACAGGCACTTGGTGGGGTGCAAATCCTTCTGATTTGATAACGTTATATAAAACCACTATTCGTTCAGTAATGGAATACGGTTGCTTTACTTTTGATAGTGCTGCACAAATTCATTTTTCAAAACTTGAAAAAATTCAATACCGTTGTTTGAGAATTTGTTTAAAACTAATGAATTCCACTCATACTCAATCAATAGAAGTTCGTGTTGGTATTGTTCCACTTAAAATTCGTTTTCAGGAGTTAAATTGTAAATTTTTGATAAATTGTTTTGCAAATAATCATCAAATCATAAGCACATTGGAGTCGTTATACCAAATTAATCCTTCGAATAGATTATTGAATTCTTTTACTCACTGTAAAAATCAAAATCTTTTACATGTGCATTTAAATAACTTTTATGATTTCAAGTTAAACATACAATTCGATATGATGTGCACCTGAATGTATTTTCAGGTGATTTGGCGCTTCCTAAGCTTAGCTCAGGCTAAGGAAAACACCAGATTCCATATGATGCACAATGTAACCTGAATGCATTTTCGGGTGATTTTGCGCTTCCTAAGCATAGTTCAGGCTTAGGATTGCTCTAGATTCCATATGATGTGCAATGTATCCTGAATGCATTTTCAGGTGATTAGGAAAATCACCCGAAAATACATTCAGGTTATATTGCGCATCATAAGGAATCAAGAGCAATCCTAAGCCTGAGCTAAGCTTAGGAAGTGCAAAATCACCCGAAAATGCATTCAGGTTACATTGTGCATCATATGGAATCTGGTGTTTTCCTTAGCCTGAGCTAAGCTTAGGAAGCGCCAAATCACCTGAAAATACATTCAGGTTACATTGCACATCATATCGAATTTGCTAAGCTTAGGAAGCGCAAAATCACCCGAAAATACATTCGCATCATATGGAATGTAGAGCAATTCTTAGCCTCAGGATTGCTCTAGATTCCATATGATGTGCAATGTATCCTGAATGCATTTTCAGGTGATTAGGAAAATCACCCGAAAAAACATTCAGGTTATATTGCGCATCATAAGGAGTCAAGAGCAATCCCAAGCCTGAGCTAAAGCGCAAAATCACCCGAAAATGCATTCAGGTTACATTGTGCATCATATGGAATCTGGTGTTTTCCTTAGCCTGAGCTAAGCTTAGGAAGCGCAAAATCACCTGAAAATACATTCAGGTTACATTGCACATCATATCGAATTTGCTAAGCTCAGGAAGCGCAAAATCATAGCTGAGGCTTAGGAAAACACCAGATTCCATATGATGTGCAATGTAACCTGAATGTATTTGCGGGTGATTTTGCGTTTCCTAAGCACATAGCTCAGGCTTGGGATTGCCCTAGATTCTATATGATGTGCAATGTAACCTGAATGCATTTTCAGGTGATTTTGCGCTTCCTAAGCTTAGCTCAGGCTTAGGAAAATACCAGATTCGATATAATGTGCAATGTAACCTGAATGTATTTTCAGGTGATTTTGCGCTTCCTAAGCTTAGCTCAGGCTTAGGGTTGCTCTAGATTCCATATGAAGCGCAATATAACCTGAATGTATTTTCGGGTGATTTTGCGCATCATATGGAATCTAGAGAAATTCTTAGCCTGAGCTAAGCTTAGGAAGCGCAAAATCACCCGAAAATACATTTGCATCATATGGAATCTAGAGCAATTCTTAGCCTCAGCTAAGCTCAGGAAGCACAAAATCACCCGAAAATGCATTCAGGTTACATTGTGCATCATATGGAATCTGGTGTTTTCCTAAGCCTGAACTATGCTTAGGAAGTGCAAAATCACACGAAAATACATTCCAGTTACAATTGCGCATCATATGGAATCTAGATTGAATATGATGCGCAATGTATTCTGAATGCATTTCCGGATAATTTTGCGCTTCCTAAGTTAAGCTCCGGCTAAGAATTGCTCTAGATTCCATATGATGCGCAATATAACCTGGATGCATTTTCGGGTGATTTTGCGCTTCCTAAGCTTAGCTCAGGCTTAGGAAAACACCAGATTCCATATGATGCGCAATATAACCTGAATGCATTTTCGGGTGATTTTGCGTTTCCTAAGTTTAGCTCAGGCTTAGGAAAACACTAAATTCGATATAATGTTCAATGTAATCTGAATGTATTTTTAGGTGATTTTGCGCTTCCTAAGCTTATGATGTGCAATGTAACCTGAATGTATTTGCGGGTGATTTTGCGCTTCCTAAGCATAGCTCAGGCTTGGGATTGCTCTAGATTCTATATGATGTGCAATGTAACCTGAATGCATTTTCAGGTGATTTTGCGCTTCCTAAGCATAGCTCAGGCTTAGGATTGCTCTAGATTCCATATGATGCGCAATATAACCTGAATGTATTTTCGGGTGATTTTGCGCTTCCTAAGCATAGCTCAGGCTTAGGAAAACACCAGATTCCATATGATGCGCAATGTAACCTGAATGCAATATGATGCGCAATTTGACCTGAATGCATTTTCGGGTGATTTTGCGCTTCCTAAGCTTAGCTCAGGCTTAGGATTGCTCTAGATTCCATATGATGCGTAATATAACCTGAATGTATTTTCGGGTGAATTTGCGCTTCCTAAGCATAGCTCAGGCTAAGTAGAACACCAGTTTCCATATGATGTACAATGTAACCTGAATGTATTTTGAGGTGATTTTGCGCTTCCTAAGCTTAGCTCAGGCTTAGGATTGCTCTAGATTCCATATGATGCGCAATATAACCTGAATGTATTTGCGGGTGAATTTGCGCTTCCTAAGCATAGCTCAGGCTAAATAAAACACCAGTTTCCATATGATGTACAATGTAACCTGAATGCATTTTCGGGTGATTTTGCGCTTCCTGAGCTTAGCTGAGGCTAAGAATTGCTCTAGATTCCATGTGATGCGAATGTATTTTCGGGTGATTTTGCGCTTCCTAAGCTTAGCTCAGGCTAAGAATTTCTCTAATACATTCAGGATACATTGCACATCTATTGAATTTGGTGTTTTCCTAAGCCTGAGCTAAGCTTAGGAAGCGCAAAATCACCTGAAAATGCATTCAGGTTACTTTGCACATCATATAGAATCTAGAGCAATCCCAAGCCTGAGCTATGCTTAGAAAGCGCAAAATCACCCGAAAATGCATTCAAGTTACATTGCGCATCATCTGGAATCTCGAGCAATTCTTAGCCTGAGCTAAGCTCAGGAAGCGCAAAATCACCTGAAAATACATTCAGGTTATATTGCGCTTCATATGGAATCTAGAGCAACAATAAGCCTTAGCTAAGCTTAGGAAGCGCAAAATCACCTGAAAATACATTCAGGTTACATTGCACATTATATCGAATCTGGTGTTTTCCTAAGCCTGAGCTATGTTTAGAAAGCGCCAAATCACCTGTAAATGCATTCAGGTTACATTGCACATCATATAGAATCTAGGGCAATCCCACGCCTGAGCTATGCTTAGCTCAGGCTAAGGAAAACACCAGATTCCATATGATGCGAAATGTAACCTGAATGCATTTTCAGGTGATTTTGCGCTTTCTAAGCTTAGCTGGTGATTTTGCGCTTAGAAAAACACCAGATTCCATATGTTTGAGCTAAGCTCAGGAGCGCAAAATCACCCGAAAATGCATTCAGGTTATATTTCGCATCATATGGAATCTGGTGTTTTCCTAAGCGCAAAATCACCAGCTGAGCTTAGGAAGCGCAAATTCACCTGAAAATGCATTCAGGTTACATTGCGCATCATATGGAATCTGGTGTTTTCCTAAGCCTGAGCTAAGCTTAGGAAGCTCAAAATCACCTGAAAATGCATTCAGGTTATATTGCGCATCATATGGAATCTGGTGTTTTCATAAGCCTGAGCTAAGCTTAGGAAGCGCAAAATCACACGAAAATGCATTCAGGTTATATTGCGCATCATATGGAATCTAGAGCAATTCTTGGCCTGAGCTAAACTTAGGAAGCGCAAAATCATCCGAAAATGCATTCAAAAAATCATCCGAAAATGCATTCTAGATTCCATATGATGCGCAATTGTAACTGGAATGTATTTTCGGGCGATTTTGCGCTTCCTAAGCATAGCTCAGGCTTAGGAAAACACCAGATTCCATATGGTGCACATTGTAACCTGAATGCATTTTCGGGTGATTTTGCGCTTCCTGAGCTTAGCTGAGGCTAAGAATTGCTTTAGATTCCATATGATGCGAAATATAACCTGAATGCATTTTCGGGTGATTTTGCGCTTCCTGAGCTTAGCTCAGGCTAAGAATTGCTCGGGATTCCAGATGATGCGCAATGTAACTTGAATGCATTTTCGGGTGATTTTGCGCTTCCTAAGCATAGCTCAGGCTTGGGATAGCTCTAGATTCTATATGATGTGCAAAGTAACCTGAATGCATTTTCAGGTGATTTTGCGCTTCCTAAGCTTAGCTCAGGCTTAGGAAAACACCAAATTCAATAGATATGCAATGTAACCTGAATGTATTTTCAGGTGATTTTGCGATTCCTAAGCTTAGCTCAGGCTTAGGATTGCTCTAGATTCCATATGATGCGCAATATAACCTGAATGTATTTTCGGGTGAATTTGCGCTTCCTAAGCATAGCTCAGGCTAAATAAAACACCAATTTCCATATGACGCGCAATGTAACCTGAATGCATTTTCGGGTGATTTTGCGCTTCCTGAGCTTAGCTGAGGCTTAGAATTGCTCTAGATTCCATATGATGCGAATGTATTTTGGAGTGATTTTGCGCTTCCTAAGCTTAGCTCAGGCTTAGAATTTCTCTAGATTCCATATGATGCGCAAAATCACCCGAAAATACATTCAGGTTATATTGCGCTTCATATGGAATCTAGAGCAACACTAAGCCTGAGCTAAGCTTAGGAAGCTCAAAATCACCTGAAAATACATTCAGGTTACATTGCACATTATATGGAATCTGGTGTTTTCCTAAGCCTGAGCTAAGCTTAGAAAGCGCTAAATCACCTGTAAATGCATTCAGGTTACATTGCACATCATATAGAATCTAGGGCAATCCCACGCCTGAGCTATGCTTAGCTCAGGCTTAGGAAAACACCAAATTCCATATGATGCGAAATGTAACCTGAATGCATTTTCAGGTGATTTTGCGCTTTCTAAGCTTAGCTGGTGATTTTGCGCTTAGGAAAACACCAGATTCCATATGTTTGAGCTAAGCTCAGGAAGCGCAAAATCACCCGAAAATGCATTTAGGTTATATTTCGCATCATATGGAATCTGGTGTTTTCCTAAGCGCAAAATCACCAGCTCAGCTTGTGAAGCGCAAAATCACCTGAAAATGCATTCAGGTTACATTGCGCATCATATGGAATCTGGTGTTTTCCTAAGCCTGAGCTAAGCTCAGGAAGCTCAAAATCACCTGAAAATGCATTCAGGTTATATTGTACATCATATGGAATCTGGTGTTTTCTTAAGCCTGAGCTAAGCTTAGGAAGCGCAAAATCACCCGAAAATGCATTCAGGTTATATTGCGCATCATATGGAATCTAGAGCAATTCTTGGAAGCGCAAAATCATCCGAAAATGCATTCAAAAAATCATCCGAAAATGCATTCTAGATTCCATATGATGCGCAAGTGTAACTGGAATGTATTTTCGGGTGATTTTGCGCTTCCTAAGCATAGCTCAGGCTTAGGAAAACACCAGATTCCATATGGTGCACAATGTAACCTGAATGCATTTTCGGGTGATTTTGCGCTTCCTGAGCTTAGCTGAGGCTAAGAATTGCTTTAGATTCCATATAATGCGAAATATAACCTGAATGCATTTTCGGGTGATTTTGCGCTTCCTGAGCTTAGCTCAGGCTAAGAATTGCTCGAGATTCCAGATGATGCGCAATGTAACTTGAATGCATTTTCGGGTGATTTTGCGCTTCCTAAGCATAGCTCAGGTTTGGGATTGCTCTAGATTCTATATGATGTGCAAATGCATTTTCAGGTGAATGCAACCTGAATGTATTTTCAGGTGATTTTGCGATTCCTAAGCTTAGCTCAGGCTTAGGATTGCTCTAGATTCCATATGATGCGCAATATAACCTGAATGTATTTTCGGGTGAATTTGCGCTTCCTAAGCATAGCTCAGGCTAAATAAAACACCAATTTCCATATGACGCGCAATGTAACCTGAATGCATTTTCGGGTGATTTTGCGCTTCCTGAGCTTAGCTGAGGCTTAGAATTGCTCTAGATTCCATATGATGCGAATGTATTTTGGAGTGATTTTGCGCTTCCTAAGCTTAGCTCAGGCTAAGAATTTCTCTAGATTTCATATGATGCGCAAAATCACCCGAAAATACATTCAGGTTATATTGCGCTTCATATGGAATCTAGAGCAACACTAAGCCTGAGCTAAGCTTAGGAAGCGCAAAATCACCTGAAAATACATTCAGGTTACATTGCACATTATATCGAATCTGGTGTTTTCCTAAGCCTGAGCTAAGCTTAGAAAGCGCTAAATCACCTGTAAATGCATTCAGGTTACATTGCACATCATATAGAATCTAGGGCAATCCCACGCCTGAGCTATGCTTAACTCAGGCTTAGGAAAACACCAAATTCCATATGATGCGAAATGTAACCTGAATGCATTTTCAGGTGATTTTGCGCTTTCTAAGCTTAGCTGGTGATTTTGCGCTTAGGAAAACACCAGATTCCATATGTTTGAGCTAAGCTCAGGAAGCGCAAAATCACCCGAAAATGCATTTAGGTTATATTTCGCATCATATGGAATCTGGTGTTTTCCTAAGCGCAAAATCACCAGCTAAGCTTAGGAAGCGCAAAATCACCTGAAAATGCATTCAGGTTACATTGCGCATCATATGGAATCTGGTGTTTTCCTAAGCCTGAGCTAAGCTTAGGAAGCTCAAAATCACCTGAAAATGCATTCAGGTTATATTGCGCATCATATGAAGAATTGCTTTAGATTCCATATGATGCGAAATATAACCTGAATGCATTTTCGGGTGATTTTGCGCTTCCTGAGCTTAGCTCAGGCTAAGAATTGCTCGAGATTCCAGATGATGCGCAATGTAACTTGAATGCATTTTCGGGTGATTTTGCGCTTCCTAAGCATAGCTCAGGCTTGGGATTGCTCTAGATTCTATATGATGTGCAAAGTAACCTGAATGCATTTTCAGGTGATTTTGCGCTTCCTTAGCTTAGCTCAGGCTTAGGAAAACACCAAATTCAATAGATGTGCAATGTAACCTGAATGTATTTTCAGGTGATTTTGCGATTCCTAAGCTTAACTCAGGCTTAGGATTGCTCTAGATTCCATATGATGCGCAATATAACCTGAATGTATTTTCGGTTGAATTTGCGCTTCCTAAGCATAGCTCAGGCTAAGTAGAAGTAAATAACCTGAATGTATTTGCGGGTGAATTTGCGCTTCCTAAGCATAGCTCAGGCTAAATAAAACACCAGTTTCCATATGATGTACAATGTAACCTGAATGCATTTTCGGGTGATTTTGCGCTTCCTGAGCTTAGCTGAGGCTAAGAATTGCTCTAGATTTTATATGATGCGAATGTATTTTGGAGTGATTTTGCGCTTCCTAAGCTTAGCTCAGGCTAAGAATTTCTCTAGATTCCATATCATGCGCAAAATCACCCGAAAATACATTCAGGTTATATTGCGCTTCATATTTAATCTAGAGCAACCCTAAGCCTGAGCTTAGCTAAGGAAGCGCAAAATCACCTGAAATTCTTAGCCTCAGCTAAGCTCAGAAAGCGCAGATGCTCTAGATTCCATATGATGCGCAATGTAACCTGAATGCATTTTTGGGTGATTTTGCGCTTCCTAAGCTTAGCAAATTCGATATGATGTGCAATGTAACCTGAATGTATTTTCAGGTGATTTTGCGCTTCCTAAGGCTAAGGAAAACACCAGATTCCATATGATGAACAATGTAACCTAAATTCATTTTCGGGTGATTTTGCGCTTCCTAAGCTTAGCTCAGGCTTAGGATTGCTCTTGATTCCTTATGTGCGCAATATAACCTGAATGTATTATCGGGTGATTTTCCTAAAATGCATTCAGGATACATTGCACATCATATGGAATCTAGAGCAATCCTAAGCCTGAGCTATGCTTAGGAAGCGCAAAATCACCCGAAAATACATTCAGGTTATATTGCGCATCATATGGAATCTAGAGCAATCCTAAGCCTGAGCTAAGCTTAGGAAACGCAAAATCACCTGAAAATACATTCAGGTTACATTGCACATCATATCGAATTTGGTGTTTTCCTAAACCTGAGCTAAGTGTTGTATATTTATACGAAAAATGATTAGAGGCCTGCTCTGGACCAACAATTGATGTGGCGAACTGTGGAAGACCTTGCAGCGTGATGGGAATTTCGGAGGCATTCACGAACGACCGAACGACCGATTCTATCTTTTATGGTTCCCAACTTACATATTTAAAAAAAAAACATGTTAGGGTGATCCATGAAATTCAGTTTTTGTGAATTACTTTTAATCCATTCGTTTCTCCTCAAAACTTTGTTCCGAGCACTTTTAGTACCATAAATGGCGCATCTTTTGTTCCAAAGAGCTCAATGTTCTACCTCTCATAGTTATGAAGTTATTGGCTTTTTTTTTTCAAAAAATCACTTTTTTTCAATAAGTCATATCTCACAATGGAGCAAATGGATTTTCAATCGCCGTAAAAACCGTATTTTTCAAATTCAATAAAAAGCTTCAAACAAAAAAGGTACTAACAGTTCTTTCACCATCAATAGAACAGAGTACGATCTTCTAAATTCGGCGATTGAAAATCCATTTGCTCCTTTTTGATATATGACTTTTTGAAAACAAAAAGGGATTTTTTGAAAAAAATAAGCCAATATCTTTTTAACTATGAGAGATAGAACATTGAGCTCTTTGGAAAAAAATATGCGTTATTGATGGTACTAAAAGTGCTCGGATCAAAGTTTTACGAGAAACGAATGGATTAAAAGTTATTGCACGAAAACTGAATTTCATGGATGTTAGGGTGATCCATGATTTTTTAAAAAAAATATAAGTTAGGAACCATAAGAGATAGAATAATGTTTTCTTCGGAAAACTTACTCCAAATAAGTTCTTTTACAACTTTGTAGAACATTTTGTAAGCGTACATAAAATTATTAAATAGCAGATGTTTGGATCAGCTAAACTAGAGAGACCACCCTAATTTCACAATGATGAGAAAAAAGGTCGAAAAATATGAAGAAACTTTCCCAAACACATCATGTATCTAAAACTTATGGTTTAGGCACAAACATTTTTGTCTTCGTAAATACGGCTCTGGACCCATTGTGCATTGGTCTCACCTTGGGGGAAGTGGGTCCGCAAGTTTTCAAATTTTTGATTTTTTTCTTTTGGTCCATCCTTGGTGGAAGGGGGTCCGAAAATTTTCAATTTTTTGATTTTTTTCTTTTTGCCCATCCCCCTCTTGAAGGAAGGGGTATCAGGTATCAGAAGGCCGGCTCCAGAGGCACGTTATCCTCCATTTGGGACATTTGTGCCCTCGCCAAAATAACAGCCTATTTCATCATATCCTAAGCATAGCTCAGGCAAAGTAAAACACCAGTTTCCATGTGATGCACAATGTAACCTGAATGCATTTTCGGGTGAATTTGCGCTTCCTGAGCTTAGCTGAGGCTAAGAATTGCTCTAGATTCCATATGATGCGAATGTATTTTCGGGTGATTTTGTGCTTCCTAAGCTTAGCTCAGGCTTAGGAAAACACTAAATTTGATATGATAGCTCAGGTTAAGGAAAACACCAGATTCCATATGATGCGCAATATAACGTGAATGTATTTGCGGGTGATTTTGCGTTTCCTAAGCTTAGCTAAATTCGATATGATGTGCAATGTAACCTGAATGTATTTTCGGGTGATTTTGCGCTTCCTAAGCAAAGCTCAGGCTTGGGATTGCTCTAGATACTTTATGATGTGCAATGTAACCTGAATGCAATTTAAGGTGATTTTGCGCTTCCTAAGCTAAGCTCAGGTTTAGGAAAACACCAAATTCGATATGATGTGCATGTAACCTGAATGTATTTTCAGGTGATTTTGCACTTCCTAAGCTAAGCTCAGGCTTAGGATTGCTTTAGATTCCATATGATGCGCAATATAACCTGAATGTATTTTCGGGTGAATTTGCGCTTCCTAAGCATAGCTCAGGCAAAGTAAAACACCAGTTTCCATGTGATGCACAATGTAACCTGAATGCATTTTCGGGTGAATTTGCGCTTCCTAAGCTTAGCTGAGGCTAAGAATTGCTCTAGATTCCATATGATGCGAATGTATTTTCGGGTGATTTTGTGCTTCCTAAGCTTAGCTCAGGCTTAGGAAAACACTAAATTTGATATGATGTGCAATGTAACCTGAATGTATTTTCGGGTGATTTTGCGCTTCCTAAGCATAGCTCAGGCTTGGGATTGCTCTATATTCTATATGATGTGCAATGTAACCTGAATGCAATTTAAGGTGATTTTGCGCTTCCTAAGTTTAGCTCAGGCTTAGGAAAACACCAGATTCGATATAATGTGCAATGTAACCTGAATGTATTTTTAGGTGATTGAAAACACAAGGTTCCATATGATGCACAATGTTACCTGAGCTTAGCTGAGGCTAAAAATTGCTCTAGATTCCTATGATGTAACCAAATTCGATATGATGTGCAATGTAACCTGAATGTATTTTCAGGTGATTTTGCGCTTTCTAAGCTTAGCTCAGGCTAAGGAAAACACCAGATTCCATATGATGCACAATGTAACCTGAATGTATTTTTAGGTGATTTTGCGCTTCCTAAGCTTAGCTCAGGCTAAGGAAAACACCAGATTCCATATGATGTACAGTCAGGTTTTTTTTTTACGCGGGGGATACGTACCGCGTAAAAAAAAACTCAGTTCAAAATTCAAAAACCGCGTAAAAAAAGTCTCACCATTTCTCGACGAATCATGCAAAAATAAGACGATGAAATTTTTTTTTGTATGGAGTTTTCATTTACGCGGTCGCGTAAATGAAAACCGCGTAAAAAAAGACCTGACTGTACAATGTAACCTGAATGCATTTTCAGGTGATTTTGCGCTTCCTAAGCTTAGCTCAGGCTTAGGAAAACACCAAATTCGATATGATGTGCAGTGTACCCTGAATGCATTTTCGGGTAATTTTGCGCTTCCGAAGCTTAGCTCAGGCTTAGGAAAACACCAGATTCCATATGATGCAAAATATAACCTGAATGCATTTTCGTGTGATTTTGCGCTTCCTGAGCTTAGCTCAGGCAAAAAATTGCTCTAGATTTCATATGATGCGCAATGTACCCTGAATGTATTTTCGGGTGATTTTGCGCTTCCTAAGCTTAGCTCAGGCTAAGGAAAACACCAGATTCCATATGATGCACAATGTAACCTGAATGTATATCAGGTGATTTTGCGCTTCCTTAGTGTGGTAGTTTGGTACATCACTGAATAGGCCATGGCGTTGATAGTATTATGATTACTTGAGCTGTCAAGCTGAAGAGTATCACATTGGCGACGAGCAAGAACCCGCTCGTTTAACAAGAGTCCGCGAAGATTTAACTTCTGAAGCAACGGATACGAGGAGACAGGAAACCAACGTGAAGAAGGGAAAGGATCGGCGGATATTTGAAAGGAAATCACTTTCGTGTTTCTGGCTGCACACCTCGTGAAAAACAAGGAGAAAAACGAAAGGACAAGAAGCAGAGCTGAATAAAATTGGAATAGGTAATTATAAATAGTCTGTTTTCCGACGGATAGCATCTTGTCGGATCAGACAAGAGGGAAATCGTAAAATCTCGCCTCGAAAGAGGGAGATGCCGAAGCGGCGGGTGAAAAACCCGGCCGTGGACGGCAATAATGTCTCGCCTCAAATGAGGGAGACGCCAAAGCGGCAGATGAAAATCTGGCCGGGGCTGGCAATAATGTCTCGCCTCAAAGGAGGGAGACGCCAAAGCGGCGGATAAATTCCGGCCGGGGCTGGCAATAATGTCTTGCCTCAAAGGAGGGAGACGCCAAAGCGGCGGATAAATTCCGGCCGGGGCTGGCAATAATGTCTCGCCTCAGAGAAGGGAGACGCCAAAGCGGCGGATAAATTCCGGCCGGAGCTGGCAATAATGTCTCGCTTTAAAGGAGGGAGACGCCACAGCGGCAGATGAAAATCTGGCCGGGGCTGGCAATAATGTCTCGCCTTAGAGAAGGGAGACGTCAAAGCGGCAGATTGAAATCTGTCCGGCTAAAAGGCACTCAAAGAGTGGATAAAAATCAGTGTTGAAAGGGGCAGAAAGGTCAAAAAACTGTAATACTTTCACTCATATGGTACGACAATAGCCGCGATTCATAAAAACAACAATTCGTTCTAGACAATAACATAAAAGAATTTTATTGAAAGTTGAAAATCAAATTAACTCACGCAGTCCTCCTAAGAGTAACTTTAGAGAGATTGATAAGCAGATTGCAAGAACAGTGCATCTATTACTACTACAGATAGAGTTCTATTTGACAATTGATCGGTTCTTCTACAAGCACAAAATGAAGGATTTTTGGATATTTTACTTTTTTAAGTAGAACAAAATTGCATTATTATTTGAACAAAAGGAGATGTGGTAGTTTGGTACATCACTGAATAGGCCATGGCGTTGATAGGATTATGATTACTTGAGCTGTCAAGCTGAAGAGTATCACACTTAGCATAGCTCAGGCTTAGGAAAACACCAGATTCCATATGATGCGCAATAGAACCTGAATGCAATATGATGCGCAATGTAACCTGAATGTATTTTCGGGTGATTTTGCGCTTCCTAAGCATAGCTCAGGCTTAGGATTGCTCTAGATTTTATATGATGTGCAATGTAACCTGAATGCATTTTCAGGTGAATTTGCGCTTCCTATACTTAGCTGAGGCTTAGGAAAACACCAGATTCCATATGATGTGCAATGTAACCTGAATGTATTTGCGGGTGATTTTGCGTTTCCTAAGCATAGCTCAGGCTTGGGATTGCTCTAGATTCTATATGATGTTCAATGTAACCTGAATGCATTTTCAGGTGATTTTGCGCTTCCTAAGCATAGCTCAGGTTTAGGAAAACACCAAATTCGATATGATGTGCAATGTAACCTGAATGTATTTTCAGGTGATTTTGCGCTTCCTAAGCTAAGCTCAGGCTTAGGATTGCTCTAGATTCCATATGATGCGCAACATAACCATCATATTGCATTCTGGTTACATTGCGCATCATATGGAATCTAGAGCAATTCTTAGTCGGAGCTAAACTTAGGAAGCGCAAAGTCATCTGAAAATGCATTCAGAAAACATTGCACATCATATAGAATCTAGAGCAATCCCAAGCCTGAGCTATGCTTAGGAAGCGCAAAATCACCCGCAAATACATGCAGGTTACATTGCAGATCATAAGCTTAGGAAGCGCAAAATCACCTGAAAATGCATTCATGTTATATTGCGCATCATATGGAATCTAGAGCAATTCTTAGTCGGAGCTAAACTTAGGAAGCGCAAAGTCATCTGAAAATGCATTCAGAATACATTGCACATCATATCGAATTCAGTGTTTTCCTAAGCCTGAGCTAAGCTTGAGAAGCGCAAAATCACCCGAAAATGCATTCAGGTTATATCGCGCATCATAAGGAATCTGGTGTTTTCCTATGATGCGCAATTGTAACTGAAATGTATTTTCGGGTGATTTTGCGCTTCCTAAGCATAGCTCAGGCTTAGGAAAACACCAGATTCCATATGATGCACAATGTAACCTGAATGCATTTTCGGGTGATTTTGCACTTCCTGAGCTTAGCTGAGGCTAAGAATTGCTCTAGATTCCTATGATGTAACACCAAATTCGATATGCAATGTAACCTGAATGTATTTTCAGGTGATTTTGCGCTTCCTTAGCTTAGCTCAGGCTAAGGAAAACACCAGATTCCATATGATGCACAATGTAACCTGAATGTATTTTCAGGTGATTTTGCGCTTTCTAAGCTCTTAGCTCAGGATAAGGAAAACACCAGATTCCATATGACGCGCAATATAACCTGAATGCATTTTCGGGTGATTTTGCGCTTTCTAAGCTTAGCTCAAGCTAAGGAAAACACCAGATTCCATATGACGCGCAATATAACCTGAATGCGTTTTCGGGTGATTTTGCGCTTCCTAAGCTTAGCTCAGTTAAGGAATACACCAGATTCCATATGATGCGAAATATAACCTGAATGCATTTTCGGGTGATTTTGCGCTTCCTGAGCTTAGCTCAGGCAAAGAATTGCTCTAGATTCCATATGATGCGCAATGCAACCTGAATGCATTTTCGGGTGATTTTGCGCTTCCTAAGCTTAGCTCAGGCTTAGGAAAACACCAGATTCGATATAATGTGCAATGTAACCTGAATGCATTTTCAGGTGATTTTGCGCTTCCTAAGCTTAGCTCAGGCTTAGGATTGCTCTTGATTGCTTATGATGCGCAATATAACCTGAATGTATTTTCGGGTGATTTTGCGCTTTCTAAGCTTAGCTGCTCTAGATTCCTATGATGTAACACCATATTCGATATGATGTGCAATGTAACCTGAATGTATTTTCAGGTGATTTTGCGCTTCCTAGCTCAGGCTAAGGAAAACACCATATTCCATATGATGCATAATGTAACCTGAATGCATTTTTAGGTGATTTTGCGCTTCCTTAGCTTAGCTCAGGCTAAGAATTGCTCTAGATTCCAAATGATGCTTAATATAACCCGAATGTATTTTCGGCTTAGGAAAACACCAGATTCCATATGATGCGAAATATAACCTGAATGCATTTTCAGGTGATTTTGCGCTTCCTGAGCTAAGCTCAGGCTTAGAATTGCTCTAGATTCCATATGATGCTTAATATAACCCGAATGTATTTTCGGGTGATTTTGCGCTCCCTAAACATAGCTCAGGCTTAGGATTGCTCTAGATTCTATACAATGTGCAATGTAACCTGAATGCATTTTCAATTGATTTTGCGCTTTCTAAGCTTTGCTGAGGCTTAGGAAAACACCAGATTCTATATGATGTGCAATGTAACCTGAATGTATTTGCGGGTGATTTTGCGTTTCCTAGGCATAGCTCAGGCTTGGGATTGCCCTAGATTCTATATGACGTGCAATGAATGCTGAATGCATTTTCAGGTGATTTTGCGCTTCCTAAGCTTAGCTCAGGCTTAGGAAAACACCAGATTCGATATAATGTGCAATGTAACCTGAATGTATTTTCAGGTGATTTTGCGCATCATATGGAATCTAGAAAAATACTTAGCCTGAGCTCTTAGAAAGCGCAAAATCAACCGAAAATACATTCGCATCATATGGAATCTAGAGCAATTCTTAGCCTCAGCTATCACCCGAAAATGCATTCAGGTTACACTGCACATCATATCGAATTTGGTGTTACATCATAGGAATCTAGAGCAATTCTTAGCTTCAGCTAAGCTCTGAAAGCGCAAAATCACCCGAAAATACATTCAGGTTATATTGCGCATCATAAGGAATCAAGAGCTAAGCTTAGGAAACGCAAAATCACCCGAAAATGCATTCAGGTTACATTATGCATCATATGGAATCTGGTGTTTTCCTTAGCCTGAGCTAAGCTTAGGGAGCGCAAAATCACCTGAAAATACATTCAGGTTACATTGCACATCATGTCGAATTTGCTAAGCTCAGGAAGCGCAAAATCATAGCTGAGGCTTAGGAAAACACCAGATTCCATATGATGTGCAATGTAACCTGAATGTATTTGCGGGTGATTTTGCGTTTCCTAAGCATAGCTCAGGCTTGGGATTGCCCTAGATTCTATATGATGTGCAATGTAACCTGAATGCATTTTCAGGTGATTTTGCGCCTTCCCAAGCTTAGCTCAGGCTTAGGAAAACACCAGATTCGATATAATGTGCAATGTAACCTGAATGTATTTTCAGGTGATTTTGCGCATCATATGGAATCTAGAGAAATTCTTAGCCTGAGCTAAGCTTAGGAAGCGCAAAATCATCCGAAAATACATTCGCATCATATGGAATCTAGAGCAATTCTTAGCCTCAGCTAAGCTCAGGAAGCGCAAATTCACCCGAAAATGCATTCAGGTTACATTGTGCATCACATGGAAACTGGTGTTTTACTTAGCCTGAGCTATGCCTAGGAAGCGCAAATTCACCCGAAAATACATTCAGGTTATTTTGCGCATCATATGGAATCTAGAGCAATCCTAAGTCTGAGCTTAGCTTAGGAAGCGCAAAATCACCTGAAAATACATTCAGGTTACATTGCAAATCATATCGAATTTGGTGTTTTCCTAAACCTGAGCTAAGCTTAGGAAGCGCAAAATCACCTGAAAATGCATTCAGGTTACATTGCACATCATATAGAATCTAGAGCAATCCCAAGCCTGTGCTATGCTTAAGAAGCGCAAAATCACCCGCAAATACATTCAGGTTACATTGCACATTATATGAAATCTGGTGTTTTCCTAAGCCTGAGCTAAACTTAGGAAGCGCAAAAACACCCGCAAATTCATTCAGGTTATATTGCGCATCATATGGAATCTAGAGCAATCCTAAGCCTGAGCTGAGCTTAGGAAGCGCAAAATCACCCGAAAATGCATTCAGGGTAACACATCATATCGAATTTGGTGTTTTCCTAAACCTTAGCTAAGCTTAGGAAGCGCAAAATCACCTGAAAATGCATTCAGGTTACATTGCACATCATATAGAATCTAGGGCAATCTCAAGCCTGTGCTATGTTTAAGAAGCGCAAAATCACCCGCAAATACATTCAGGTTACATTGCACATTATATGAAATCTGGTGTTTTCCTAAGCCTGAGCGAAACTTAGGAAGCGCAAAATCACCCGAAAATGCATTCAGGTTACATTGCGCATCATATTGCATTCAGGTTACATTGCGCATCATATGGAATCTGGTGTTTTCCTAAGCCTGAGCTATGCTTAGGAAGCGCAAAATCACCCGAAAATGCAATCAGGTTATATTTGGAATCTGGTGTTTTCCCAAGCCTGAGCTAAGCTTAGGAAGCGCAAAATCACTTGCAAATACATTCAGGTTACATTTCAGATCATAAGCTTAGGAAGCGCAAAATCACCTGAAAATGCATTCATGTTATATTGCGCATCATATGGAATCTAGAGCAATTCTTAGTCGGAGCTAAACTTAGGAAGCGCAAAGTCATCCGAAAATGCATTCAGAATACATTGCACATCATATCGAATTTAGTGTTTTCCTAAGCCTGAGCTAAGCTTAGGAAGCGCAAAATCACCCGAAAATGCAATCAGGTTATATCGCGCATCATTTGGAATCTGGTGTTTTCCCAAGCCTGAGCTAAGCTTAGGAAGCGCAAAATCACCCGAAAATGCATTCATGTTATATTGCGCATCATATGGAATCTAGAGCAATTCTTAGCCGGAGCTAAACTTAGGAAGCGCAAAGTCATCCGAAAATGCATTCAGAATACATTGCGCATCATATTGAATCTAGATTCCATATGATGCGCAATTGTAACTGGAATGCATTTTCGGGTGATTTTGCGCTTCCTAAGCATAGCTCAGGCTTAGGAAAACACCAGATTCCATATGATGCACAATGTAACCTGAATGCATTTTCGGGTGATTTTGCGCTTCCTGGGCTTAGCTGAGGCTAAGAATTGCTCTAGATTCCTATGATGTAACACCAAATTTGATATGATGTGCAATGTAACCTGAATGTATTTTCAGGTGATTTTGCGCTTCCTTAGCTTAGCTCAGGCTAAGGAAAACACCAGATTCCATATGATGCACAATGTAACCTGAATGTATTTTCAGGTGATTTTGCGCTTTCTAAGCTTAGCTCAGGCTAAGGAAAACACCAGATTCCATATGACGCGCAAAATAACCTGAATGCATTTTCGGGTGATTTTGCGCTTCCTAAGCTTAGCTCAAGCTAAGGAAAACACCAGATTCCATATGACGCGCAATATAACCTGAATGCGTTTTCGGGTGATTTTGCGCTTCCTAAGCTTAGCTCAGGCTTAGGAAAACACCAGATTCGATATAATGTGCAATGTAACCTGAATGTATTTTCAGGTGATTTTGCGCTTCCTAAGCTTAGCTCAGGCTTAGGGTTGCTCTAGATTCCATATGGAGCGCAAAATAACCTAAATGTATTTTCGGGTGGTTTTGCGCATCATATGGAATTTAGAGAAATTCTTAGCCTGACCTAAGCTTAGGAAGCGCAAAATCACCAGAAAATACATTCGCATCATATGGAATCTAGAGCAATTCTTAGCCTCAGCTAAGTTCAGGAAGCGCAAATTCACCCAAAAATGCATTCAGGTAACATTGTGCATCACATGGAAACTGGTGTTTTACTTAGCCTGAGCATACTTAGGAAGCGCAAAATCACCTGAAAATGCATTCAGGTTACCTTGCAAATCATCTAGAATCTAGAGCAATCCCAAGCCTGAGCTATGCTAAGGAAGCGCAAAATCACCCGCAAATTCATTTCCATGTTGATTCACCGATAATGTTGTATTTCGATCCAGAATCAATCATCATTTCGATTATTACGTCTCCGACCTTGCACCATACAAGCTCATCGTGGTTGTCGCTTATCGCGAATATAAACGAATCGCTTCTTGCTTCTGGCTGCTCAACTGGTGATGATTGATTTTCTTCCACTGCATTGACTTTGAACTTCTTCGCAGGAATCGAACCTCGTTGTGTGTTACTTGACTCAAATTTTCGCTTGTAGGGGGGTTTTTGGCACATTCTTGCGAAATGACCATAAACTCTGCAATTTCGACACTGAAGAGTTTTTGCGGGACGGTCTTCGTTGAATCGGTGTTGTTGGCTTCCACATTTGGAACACTCCCTCTGTCTCTGGAAACGATTTTCTTGAAAGTAATGTGTTTCGTTAGCTTCGCGATACTCCGGTCGGTTTGAAGGCTTATTCGGCCAACGATGCTCTGGCTTGTTCATGATACCGTAGACAGGCGAGTCACTATTACGATGAGGAACCGTTACGCTTCTTGACGGATTACCACATTGTCCCAACTCGCGTACTTGCTGTTGAACCGACAGGTGTGAATTTACAAGCTTGGTCAGACTGTCCAGATCGATTGTTGATTTTTCTAGAATTTTCCTGCGTAGATCGGGGGGAGCTAGCATTACGATTTTATCGATTACTGCGGCATCCTGGCTCTCTTGATCTGTTGAGCCGAATCGACACTTTGAGGCATGAGTCTTGGCGCGAAGGAGAAGTTTATCGAGGGTTTCGTCCTGCAGAGGAATCAGCGACCAAAAAGAGTACCTCTCGAAGGTATCGTGTCGTTTGGGTGCGAAATATTCGTCCAGCTTTTTGATGGTTGATTCGAAGTCATCATCGATCTGGTTTTCGTTTGCGGGTAGGCTCTCGTACACTTTTTGAAGCTGTCGCCCGCCAACCGCCAGGAAAATGCTCTTCAGTTTCTTTTTCTTCTTCTTTCCAATAGCGCTGGCCACATACTCAAACTGCTTTTTGTAGTTGAGCCACTTCTGCCTGATTTCAGACAGAGGAATGGTTACGCATTCGAAGGGTGGCAGTTTTAAGAGTTGATCTTCCATTGGTTATACCTAAAATATAACATTTTCATAAGGATCCGCATTATCATTTATCATTTCGGTCAATTTGAAGAATGGCTATTCAAGTCCCCGATTGTATCGTGCCCTCACCGGACCAACCAGCTGGTTGTCCGTGAAGGACTTTATTGGTCATGCCCTCACCGGACCAACCAGCTGGTTGTCCGTGAAGGACTTTATTGGTCATGCCCTCACCGGACCAACCAGCTGGTTGTCCGTGAGGGACTTTATTAGTCATGCCCTCACCGGACCAACCAGCTGGTTGTCCGTGAGGGACTTTATTGGTCATGCCCTCACCGGACCAACCAGCTGGTTGTCCGTGAAGGACTTTATTGGTCATGCCCTCACCGGACCAACCAGTTGGTTGTCCGTGAAGGCTTTGTGTTTTTTTTTTGTTGAATAGATTACCTCACAACTTCCAAAAACTGCGTTCAGGTTCGCTTCAGGGTCCGCTCGTCGCCAACTATGTGATAAATAACTAATTAATTGATTAGAAATGTTGAGTTTCTTAGAACGATATTTAATTCTTGAAATCAGCTAAATGCTAGTTGAAGTATTCTTCTTGACAGCTCCAGTTGCAATGCTCACGTCCTCCATTCCCTGGTTGCTTTGATGTACATTCTAGCTTCCATATCACCACAAATGCTGAATGCATTTTCAGATGATTTTGCGCTTCCTAAGCTTAGCTCAGGCTTAGGAAAACACCAGATTCGATATAATGTGCAATGTAACCTGAATGTATTTTCAGGTGATTTTGCGCATCATATGGAATCTAGAGAAATTCTTAGCCTGAGCTCATAGAGAGCGCAAAATCACCCGAAAATACATTCGCATCATATGGAATCTAGAGCAATTCTAAGCCTCAGCTAAGCGCAGGAAGCGCAAAATCACCCGAAATGCATTCAGGTTACATTGCACATCATATCGAATTTGGTGTTACATCATAGGAATCTAGAGCAATTCTTAGCCTCAGCTAAGCTCAGAAAGCGCAAAATCACCCGAAAATATTGTCGGGCCGCCACCAAACCGGACTTCGCACAATCAAGTCGCGACGCGACCTGTGGTGGGTGGCAACCGTATTCATTGACAGCTCTTTTCACTCTGCCGTCCGGCATCTCCCAGCCTACTACTAGTTATTTAATCTACCACATCTCCTTTTGTTGCAAATCAAAAAAGGCTTTGTTTTCAAGTATGTAGTTCTCCATACATGAATTTCTTCGCAAACATTGAACGGAAACTCCTGCAACTCCATCGACAGGATTCCGTTAGTTACTCGATCTTATCTCATCATCACACAAATGAAACTTCTTCTAAAACTTTAGACATCTAAGCGTTATTGTCTTGGTTTTTCTCTTTTCCAATAGACTTGAACAACTTGCTTTGCTGACTCTGATGTAGGTGGCAAAGGGATCTGCAATGAAACATGTTATACGGTTGGGCATACCTAATCCGGCCTACGCCTCAACGCCTCTCTGCTTTTCATTAAAAATCGTCCAAGAATGGTTTTCAGTAGTTTGTATTAAGGCTCCTCCAAACTTAAACTGCACTGTTCTGCAATCTCTGAATCAATCTTCCAAATCCACATCTTTGAAAGGTTGTCTGTTTTTAAAGTCTCGTTCTTTTTCGGATTGCTGAAAACTGTAAATATTATTATCTGCCTTCTCTGGGCCAACACGTTACTAGCGTGTTGCCCGTTAAGGACTTTGATGCTTTCTTCCTTCTCCGAGCCAACACGTCGCCAGCGAGTTGCTCGTTGGACTTTATTATTGCCCTCTCCGAACCAACGTGTTGGCAGCACGTTGTCCGTTAAGGACTTTGATTTTAGCTGCCTTCTCCGAGCCAACACGTTGCCAGCGTGTTGCTCGTTAAGGACTTTGATATTTCTTTGCCTTCTCCGGACCAACATGTTGGCAGCATGTTGTCCGTTAAGGCCTTTGGTACTTCTTACCTTCTCCGAGCTAACACGTTGCCTAGCGTGTTACTCGTTAAGGATTTTGTTATATGCGTTCCTCTCCAGGAACAGCGCGTGTCCATTATGTTGGACTTTAAATTTTATTCATATTTACCTATCGCTGGTTGATAGCGTACGGAAACGTATTGATCCTTTTAAGCTTTCGCAGTGCACAAATCGTAGCAACTAACATGCTGACAACACCAAGAGTCTTCATCCATCCCGGGGGTTTGTAAGGCTGTCCTCCATATCACATCGTGAATAACATTTCAATTGTCGTCGTAAAACAGCACCGGCCTTATCTCCCTTGGTCGCCTTGGAGATCTCGCCCACAGAGGAATGGTAAAATTAATTGCGGTCCGTGCTCATCAATCCATCAAATCGTCCAGGATACCTCAAATCTTGTTTTTCAAGTTCCGATTCTCTTCATGACTTGGATCCCATCCTCGTCAGCCATTTGTGGTGGGTGGCAACCGTATTCATTGACAGCTCTTTTCACTCTGCCGTCCGGCATCTCCCAGCCTACTACTAGTTATTTAATCTACCACACGACCCAACTCGCGACATTTTTAAATCATGTCAAAAGTAGTGCGCATCCTTCCCGTTGTTGTCAGCAACACAGCGCACTAGATGCGAAACAGTTGTGACACTTGTGGACCAAGAAAATGACAATTTTTGATTGAATGTCGGTCTTGATTCCAACCGGATAGACAATACATTCAGGTTATATTGCGCATCATAAGGAATCAAGAGCTAAGCTCAGGAAGCGCAAAATCACCCGAAAATGCATTCACGTTACATTATGCATCATATGGAATCTGGTGTTTTCCTAAGCCTGAGCTAAGCTTAGGGAGCGCAAAATCACCTGAAAATACATTCAGGTTACATTGCACATCATGTCGAATTTGCTAAGCTCAGGAAGCGCAAAATCATAGCTGAGGCTTAGGAAAACACCAGATTCCATATGATGTGCAATGTAACCTAAATGTATTTGCGGGTGATTTTGCGTTTCCTAAGCTAAGCTCAGGCTTGGGATTGCCCTAGATTCTATATGATGTGCAATGTAACCTGAATGCATTTTCAGGTGATTTTGCGCCTTCCAAAGCTTAGCTCAGGCTTAGGAAAACACCAAATTCGATATAATGTGCAATGTAACCTGAATGTATTTTCAGGTAATTTTGCGCATCATATGGAATCTAAAGCAATTCTTAGCCTCAACTAAGCTCAGGAAGCGCAAATTCACTTAAAAATGCATTCAGGTTACATTGTGCATCACATGGAAACTGGTGTTTTACTTAGCCTGAGCTATGCCTAGGAAGCGCAAATTCATCCGAAAATACATTCAGGTTATTTTGCGCATCATATGGAATCTAGAGCAATCCGCCTGAGCTTAGCTTAGGAAGCGCAAAATCACCTGAAAATACATTCAGGTTACATTGCACATCATATCGAATTTGGTGTTTTCCTAAACCTGAGCTAAGCTTAGGAAGTGCAAAATCACCTGAAAATGCATTCAGGTTACATTGCACATCAAATAGAATCTAGAGCAATCCCAAGCCTGTGCTTTGCTTAAGAAGCGCAAAATCACCCGCAAATACATTCAGATTACATTGTGTAGAGAATAGCTGCTGTCTTGTCCGATCAAGTCGCTGTCCTGCCCGGTATCCGTCCCTTTCCGTTCAACGATCAACCATCAACCATCTCGTGTCAAAGATCAAGTCTGCTGTCTTGTCCGATCAAGCCCGCTGTCCTGCCCGGTATCCGTCCCTTTCCGTCCAACGTCAACCATCTCGTGTCGTCGATCAAGCTCGCTGTCCTGCCAGGTCGCCTATCTATCCGGCGGTCATCTGCCGGAAATCAAGCCTGTCCAGTAGTAACGGCCAATCCGGCAGTTACTTGTCCAACGTTCGGTGAGTCCGCTGACCGTCTAACTCTCTGGCTATGGAGGGTCACCACACATTGCACATTATATGAAATCTGGTGTTTTCCTAAGCCTGAGCAAAACTTAGGAAGCGCAAAAACACCCGAAAATACATTCAGGTTATATTGCGCATCATATGGAATCTAGAGCAATCCTAAGCCTGAGCTGAGCTTAGGAAGCGCAAAATCACCCGAAAATGCATTCAGGTTACATTGCGCATCATATTGCATTCAGGTTACATTGCGCATCATATGGAATCTGGTGTTTTCCTAAGCCTGAGCTATGCTTAGGAAGCGCAAAATCACCTGAAAATGCATTCAGGTTACATTGCACATCATATAGAATCTAGAGCAATCCCAAGCCTGAGCTATGCTTAGGAAGCGCAAAATCACCCGCAAATACATTACATTTCAGATCATAAGCTTAGGAAGCGCAAAATCACCTGAAAATGCATTCATGGAATCTAGAGCAATTCTTAGTCGGAGCTAAACTAAGGAAGCGCAAAGTCATCCGAAAATGCATTCAGAATACATTGCACATCATATCGAATTTAGTGTTTTCCTATGCCTGAGCTAAGCTTAGGAAGCGCAAAATCACCCGAAAATGCATTCAGGTTATATAGCGCATCATATGGAATCTGGTGTTTTCCTAAGCCTGAGCTAAGCTTAGGAAGCGCAAAATCACCCGAAAATGCATTCATGTTATATTGCGCATCATATGGAATCTAGAGCAATTCTTAACCGGAGCTAAACTTAGGAAGCGCAAAGTCATCCGAAAATGCATTCAGAATACATTGCGCATCATATTGAATCTAGATTCCTTATGATGCGCAATTGTAACTGGAATGTATTTTCGGGTGATTTTGCGCTTCCTAAGCATAGCTCACGCTTAGGAAAACACCAGATTCCATATGATGCACAATGTAACCTGAATGCATTTTCGGGTGATTTTGCGCTTCCTGAGCTTAGCTGAGGCTAAGAATTGCTCTAGATTCCTATGATGTAACACCAAATTCGATATGATGTGCAATGTAACCTGAATGTATTTTCAGGTGATTTTGCGCTTCCTTAGCTTAGCTCAGGCTAAGGAAAACACCAGATTCCATATGATGCACAATGTAACCTGAATGT
The DNA here is from genome assembly GCF_035046485.1 of Aedes albopictus. Lineage (NCBI taxonomy): Eukaryota > Metazoa > Arthropoda > Insecta > Diptera > Culicidae > Aedes > Aedes albopictus. The sequence continues at coordinate 179,401,154 of NC_085136.1, read as the reverse complement.
ATTTTCAGGTGATTTTGCGCTTTCTTAGCTTAGCTCAGGCTAAGGAAAACACCAGATTCCATATGACGCGCAATATAACCAGAATGCGTTTTCGGGTGATTTTGCGCTTCCTAAGCTTAGCTCAGGCTTAGGAAAACACCAGATTCGATATAATGTGCAATGTAACCTGAATGTATTTTCAGGTGATTTTGCGCTTCCTAAGCTTAGCTCAGGCTTAGGGTTGCTCTAAATTCCATATGAAGCGCATAATAACCTGAATGTATTTTCGGGTGATTTTGCGCATCATATGGAATCTAGAGAAATTCTTAGCCTGAGCTAAGCTTAGGAAGCGCAAAATCACCAGAAAATACATTCGCATCATATGGAATCTAGAGCAATGCTTAGCCTCAGCTAAGTTCAGGAAGCGCAAATTCACCCAAAAATGCATTCAGGTTACATTGTGCATCACATGGAAACTGGTGTTTTACTTAGCCTGAGCATACTAAGGAAGCGCAAAAACACCCGAAAATGCATTCAGGTTATTTTGCGCATCATATGGAATCTAGAGCAATCCTAAGCCTGAGCTTAGCTTAAGAAGCGCAAAATCACCTGAAAATACATTCAGGTTACATTGCACATCTTATCGAATTTGGTGTTTTGCTAAGCCTGAGTTAAGCTTAGGAAGCGCAAAATCACCTGAAACTGCATTCAGGTTACATTGCACATCATACAGAATCTAGAGCAATCCCATGCCTGAGCTATGCTTAGGAAGCGCAAAATCACCCGCAAATACATTCAGGTTACATTGCGCATCATATTGCATTCAAGTTACATTGCGCATCATATGGAATCTGGTGTTTTCCTAAACCTGAGCTTTGCTTAGGAAGCTCAAAATCACCCGAAACTGCATTCAGGTTATATTGCGCATCATATGGAATCTGGTGTTTTCCTTAGCCTGAGCTAAGCTGAGGAAGCGCAAAATCACCCGAAAATGCATTGTGCATCATATGGAAACTGGTGTTTTACTTAGGCTGAGCTATGCTTAGGAAGCGCAAATTCACTCGAAAATACATTCAGGTTATATTGCGCATCATATAGAATCTAAATCAATCCTAAGCCTGAGCTAAGCTTAGGAAGCGCAAAATCACCTACATTGCACATCATATCGAATTTGGTGTTTTCCTAAATCTGAGCTAAGCTTAGGAAACGCAAAATCACCTGAAAATGCATTCAGGTTACATTGCACATCATATAGAATCTAGAGCAATCCCAAGCCTGAGCTATGCTTAGGAAGCGCAAAATCACCCGCAAATACATTGCACATTATATGGAATTTGGTGTTTTGCTAAGCCTGAGCTATGCTTAGAAAGCGCAAAATCACCCGAAAATACATTCAGGTTATATTGCGCATCATATGGAATCTAGAACAATCCTAAGCCTGAGCTATGCTTAGGAAGCGCAAAATCACCTGAAAATGCATTCAGGTTACCTTGCAAATCATTTGGAATCTAGAGCAATCCCAAGCCTGAGCTATGCTAAGGAAGCGCAAAATCACCCGCAAATTCATTCAGGTTACATTGTACCACATCATAAGCTTAGGAAGCGCAAAATCACCTGAAAGTGCATCATATGGAATCTGGTGTTTTCCTAAGCCTGAGCTATGCTTACGAAGCGCAAAATCACCCGAAAATACATTCCAGTTACAATTGCGCATCATATGGAATCTAAATTCAATATGATGCGCAATGTATTCTGAATGCATTTTCGGATGATTTTGCGCTTCCTAAGTTTAGCTCCGGCTAAGAATTGCTCTAGATTCCATATAATGCGCAATATAACCTGAATGCATTTTCGGGTGATTTTGCGCTTCCTAAGCTTAGCTCAGGCTTAGGAAAACACCAAATTCCATATGATGCGCAATATAACTTGAATGCATTTTCGGGTGATTTTGCGCTTCCTAAGCTTAGCTCAGGCTTAGGAAAACAGTAAATTCGATATGATGTGCAATGTAACCTGAATGTATTTTCAGGTGATTTTGCGCTTCCTAAGCTTATGATGTGCAATGTAACCTGAATGTATTTGCGGGTGATTTTGCGCTTCCTAAGCATAGTTCAGGCTTAGGATTGCTCTAGATTCCATATGATGCGCAATATAACCTGAATGTATTTTTGGGTGATTTTGCGGTTCCTGAGCATAGCTCAGGCTTAAGAAAAAACCAGATTCCATATGATGTGCAATGTAACCTGAATGCAAAATGATGCGCAATGTAACCTGAATGCATTTTCGGGTAATTTTGCGCTTCCTAAGCTTAGTTCAGGCTTAGGATTGCTCTAGATTCCATATGATGCGCAATATAACCTGAATGTATTTTCGGGTGATTTTGCGCTTTCTTAGCATAGCTCAGGTTAAGGAAAACACTAAATTCGATATAATGTGCAATGTAACCTGAATGTATTTTCGGGTGATTTTGCGCTTCCTAAGCAAAGCTCAGGCTTGGGACTGCTCTAGATTCTATATGATGTGCAATGTAACCTGAATGCAATTTAAGGTGATTTTGCGCTTCCTAAGCTTAGCTCAGGCTTAGGAAAACACCAAATTCGATATGATGTGCAATGTAACCTGAATGTATTTTCAGGTGATTTTGCGCTTCCTAAGCTAAGCTCAGGCTTAGGATTGCTCTAGATTTTATATGATGCGCAAAATAACCATCATATTGCATTCTGGTTACATGGCGCATCATATGGAATCTGGTGTTTTCCTAAGCCTGAGCTATGCTTAGGAAGCGCAAAATCACCTGAAAATGCATTCAGGTTACATTGCACATCATATAGAATCTAGAGCAATCCCAAGCCTGAGCTATGCTTAGGAAGCGCAAAATCACCCGCAAATACATTCAGATTACATTGCAGATCATAAGCTTAGGAAGCGCAAAATTACCTGAAAATGAATTCATGTTATATTGCGCATCATATGGAATCTAGAGCAATTCTTAGTCGGAGCTAAACTTAGGAAGCGCAAAGTCATCTGAAAATGCATTCAAAATACATTGCACATCATATCGAATTTAGTGTTTTCCTAAGCCTGAGCTAAGCTTAGGAAGCGCAAAATCACCCGAAAATGCATTCAGGTTATATCGCGCATCATATGAAATCTGGTGTTTTCCTAAGCCTGAGCTAAGCTTAGGAAGCGCAAATTCACCTGAAAATGCATTCAGGTTACATTGCACATCATATAGAATCTAGAGCAATCCTAAACCTGAGCTATGCTTAGGAAGCGCAAAATCACCCGAAAACACATTCGGGTTATATTGCGCATCATATGGAATCTAGAGCAATCCTAAGCCTGAGCTTAGCTTAGGAAGCGCAGAATCACCTGCAAATACATTCAGGTTACATTGCGCATCATATTGCATTCAGGTTACATTGCGCATCATATGATGCGCAATATAACCTGAATGTATTTTCGGGTGATTTTGCGCTTTCTGAGCTTAGCTGAAGCGCAAAATCACCTGAAAATGCATTCAGGTTACATTGCACATCATATAGAATCTAGAGCAATCCCAAGCCTGAGCTATGCTTAGGAAGCGCAAAATCACCCGCAAATACATTCAGGTTACATTGCAGATCATAAGCTTAGGAAGCGCAAAATCACCTGAAAATGAATTCATGTTATATTGCGCATCATATGGAATCTAGAGCAATTCTTAGTCGGAGCTAAACTTAGGAAGCGCAAAGTCATCTGAAAATGCATTCAGAATACATTGCACATCATATCGAATTTAGTGTTTTCCTAAGCCTGAGCTAAACTTAGGAAGCGCAAAATCACCCGAAAATGCATTCAGGTTATATCGCGCATCATATGGAATCTGGTGTTTTCCTAAGCCTGAGCTAAGCTTAGGAAGCGCAAAATCACCAGAAAATGCATTCATGTTATATTGCGCATCATATGGAATCTAGAGCAATTCTTAGCCGGAGCTAAACTTAGGAAGCGCAAAGTCATCCGAAAATGCATTCAGAATACATTGCGCATCATATTGAATCTAGATTCCATATGATGCGCAATTGTAACTGGAATGTATTTTACTTGTAAGTGGAAATAAAACAGTTGCGTTCTGGTCAAAGTCTGAACAAGGAATGAAAATTTATTTCTACTGTTTACTATATAAAACAATGGTTGCTAAGCTTGTAGCCGAAATACTTAACTACTTGGATCGCAGGATCGCATCCAACACTCCTCCTTAACCGACGATCCCGGTCAACTTCATAAATTGGGAATGCTTCTGCCTCGCCAAAGCCTTCGTAAATCCATCAGCCGGGTGTTCATCTGTTGGAATGTAATGGAGCTTGATGTCACCTTTTTCCACAACGTCCTTCACAAATTGATACCGGATAGATACATGCTTTGTCCGAGGATTACAACCATCGTTTCGGGTCATACATATTGCGGATTGATTATCACAAAATATTGGTATTGCTTGCTTCTCATCAATCTGTTCTATCAGTTGCTGCCACCATAATGCTTCTTGAGTTGTTCGAGATAATGCGATAAACTCCGCTTCACATGATGATAACGCCACACTCGGTTGCCGCTTAACACTCCACGAAACGGCTCCTCCCATCTTTCTGAAGACATATCCAGTTGTTGATTTGCGCGTATCAGGATCTCCTCCCCAATCCGCATCTGTATAGCCAGTCAGTTGAGAATCACCTCCTCTCGTGTACATTAGTTTCGCGTCCAAAGTGCCACGCAAGTAGCGCATAATGCGCTTCACGGCTTCCCAATGCTGCCTTCCTGGGTTAATTGAGAATTGACTCACCAAATTAACAGCGAACGCGATGTCCGGTCTTGTTGCCTGGGCTGCATACAACAACGAACCAACTGCTTCTTTGAATGGAACATTCTTCATCTCAGCCATTTCCTTTGGTGTCTTGGGACCCATGGACTTATCAAGCTTCACATTCGAGTCCATTGGAGTTGCAACAGGTTTCGAGTTCTCCATGTTGAACCTATTCAGAACATCCTTGATATACGCTTGCTGGTCGAGAAACAATTTTCCATTCGTACGATCACGCGTTATTTGTAGTCCAAGGCAAAACTTCGCTTCTCCGATATTTTTCATCTTGAATCTTGAATTCAAATAACATTTCAATTTCTTTTTGAGTTCTTCATCATTTGTAAACACCAGAAAATCGTCAACATAGATCGTCACAAACAGCATTTTTCCATCTTCCTTGAGGATGAAATACAGGCAAGGATCCAAGTTGGAACGGATTAGTCCGAAAGCCTTGAGCGCTTCATCCAGCTGGGTGTTCCATACCCTGCTTGATTGCTTCAATCCGTACAAAGCTTTTTGCAATTTGCACACCTTGGTCGGATCGACGACGTAGCCTTCAGGTTGTTCCATGTATATTTCTTCATCCTTGAGCTTCCCTTGTAGAAACGCTGTGACTGCATCAAGCTGTTCGATGTCCAAATCGTGCTGTACTGCCAATGCCATCAGAAAACGTACGGTCGAATATCGCACTACCGGAGAATAAACTTCATTGTAGTCGATGCCGGCCCGCTGGGAACATCCTTTTATAACAAGCCGCGCCTTATATTGTTCCGTTTCACCATCAGCACCACGCTTGACCTTGTACACCCATTTATTGCGGATAGCCTTCCTTCCAGGTGGTAATTCCGTCAGAACCCAAGTGCCATTCTCGTCCTGCGCTCGAAGTTCACGTTGCATCGCCTCAATCCAGAGCTGGCGGTCCGGCCGATTCGACGCCTCAGTGTAACTCTTTGGATCGCCTTCATCAACAGTTTCATCGTCAACATCGTCGTGGTCAAACTGTTCGGGGAAATACGGTACAGCAGTTGAACTAAAGCAAACAAAACCAGAATACTTGCCAGGGAATAGGCGCTCCCGACCGCTGCGCCTCGACTCTTGCTGCTCTTCAGCTGGTCTTGTAAGTTGCGGTGGGAGCGCTACAGCAGGCACTACGTTGTTCGTGGGACAATCTGCAATCTCTTGGATATTGGCTTGATCCGAAGTGTCTTCGTTGGGTCGTGCATTTTCTCTCTCCGAAGCTCCCGATGAACGTTTTCATCGTTGATTACATACCAATTGATGAGTTCCATGAATTCTACAGTGTTTGGTTGCTTCTTCAACAAATTCGCCGGTCGTCCTTCGTCCAAGATCACGACATCTCTACTAATGATTACGTCTCCAGAATCAGGATTGAAAATGCGATACCCTTTTGAATTGTCTGCATAGCCGACGAAAACACCTTCGTTAGACTTGACGTCGAATTTTCGTCTCTTCTGCTTCGGAACATGGAATATCGCTCGAGAACCAAACACCTTCAAATGCTGCAGATTGAGTTTTCGTTTGGACCATGCTTCCTCCGGCGTGAGCATGTCGAGGGATCTGGTCGGACTGCGATTTACTAGGTATGCCACGGTAGAAATAGCTTCTGCCCAAAATTTCTTCGGTAGTTGAGCATCGTTCAGCATACATCTTGCTTTTTCAATCAACGTGCGATTCATCCGCTCAGCAACTCCATTTTGCTCCGGTGTGTAGGGACAACTAGTTTGATGAACTACGCCGTCTCGCTGCATGCTCTTCCGCATTCTTGAATTGACGTACTCGGTTCCATTATCCGTGCGAAGAACTTTCAATCTCCGCCCTGTTTGCCGTTCCACATAAGACTTGAATTGCTCCCATGCTTCTCTTGCGGTTTCAACGTTCTTCACCAGGCTATAATTGTTCTTCTCCAAGCTCAGGCAGATCGCCGCTAATGCTCGTTCGCTCATTTCCGGATCTACCTCCTGTCCTTCCAGTGGTTTCACCGCTCGCCAGGAACCTTCTCTTATCAAGGTCATCTTCATCGCAAAAGCCCAAGATGCGTAGTTTTCACGTCCACGTAGCTTCTCCATGTTTGACAGATTTACAGGGTTTCCATAGGCACGTACAAATCCGCCGGGCCGTAAGGCATCACCACCAGCCGGTAATCCTCCACCAGTGTTTGCCGTCCTTGTACTTCCGCTCGTACCGCCTCGAACTTCGCTTCGCTGGACCGTGTCTCTTGGAATCATCACGATAACGTCTGGCTTCGAAAACGTAAAAGAACTTCTTCAAACTTTCAGGCTATGACCAATCCTGGGCCCATAACCACTTGTAAGTGGAAATAAAACAGTTGCGTTCTGGTCAAAGTCTGAACAAGGAATGAAAATTTATTTCTACTGTTTACTATACAAAACAATGGTTGCTAAGCTTGTAGCCGAAATACTTAACTACTTGGATCGCAGGTTACTCATCCAACAATTTTCGGGTGATTTTGCGCTTCCTAAGCATAGCTCAGGCTTAGGAAAACACCAGATTCCATATGATGCACAATGTAACCTGAATGCATTTTCGGGTGATTTTGCACTTCCTGAGCTTAGCTGAGGCTAAGAATTGCTCTAGATTCCTATGATGTAACACCAAATTCGATATGATGTGCAATGTAACCTGAATATATTTTCAGGTGATTTTGCGCTTCCTAAGCTTAGCTCAAGCTAAGGAAAACACCAGATTCCATATGACGCGCAATATAACCTGAATGCGTTTTCGGGTGAATTTGCGCTTCCTGAGCTTAGCTCAGGCAAAGAATTGCTCTAGATTCCATATGATGCGCAATGTAACCTGAATGCATTTTCGGGTGATTTTGCGCTTCCTAAGCTTAGCTCATGCTTAGGAAAACACCAGATTCGATATAATGTGCAATGTAACCTGAATGCATTTTCAGGTGATTTTGTGCTTCCTAAGCTTAGCTCAGGCTTAGGATTGCTCTTGATTCCTTATGATGCGCAATATAACCTGAATGTATTTTCGGGTGATTTTGCGCTTTCTAAGCTTAGCTGAGGCTAAGAATTGCTCTAGATTTCTATGATGTAACACCAAATTCGATATGATGTTTATTTGTTCCACATCATTAAGTCAAGACATAACCAACAATAGTACGCCACTATACTCGGTTTGTGGCTGCCGCTCTCCATCCTCGGTCACGCCCAATGCTCGGCAAGTCACGCTCCACCTGGTCCGCCCATCGTGCTCTCTGCGCTCCACGTCTTCTTGTGCCAACCGGATCCGTTGCAAACACCAGCTTTGCAGGGTTGTTGTCCGGCATTCTTGCAACATGCCCTACCCACCGTATCCTTCCGGTTTTGGCCACCTTCTGGATGCTGGGTTCGCCGTAAAGTGCAGCGAGCTCGTGGTTCATCCTTCTACGCCACACACCGTTCTCCTGCACGCCGCCGAAGATCGTTCTTAGCACGCGTCGCTCGAAAACTCCGAGTGCTTGTAGGTCCTCCTCGAGCATGGTCCATGTCTCGTGCCCGTAGAGGATCACCGGTCTTATTAGCGTTTTGTACATGGTGCATTTGGTGCGTGGGTGAATCTTTTTCGACCGCAGTTTCTTCTGGAGCCCGTAGTAGGCCCGACTTCCGCTGATGATGCGCCTCCGAATTTCACGGCTCACGTTGTTGTCAGCCGTCAGTAAGGATCCGAGGTAGACGAATTCCTCCACCACCTCGAAAGTATCCCCGTCTATCGTAACATTACTACCCAGACGGATCCGGTCGTGTTCGGTTCCGCCTACCAGCATGTACTTTGTTTTTGAGGCATTCACCACCAGTCCGACCTTTGCTGCTTCGCGTTTCAGGCGGGTGTACAGTTCTGCCACCGTTCCAAATGTTCTAGCGATAATGTCCATGTCGTCCGCAAAGCACACAAATTGACCGGATTTTGTGAAAATCGTTCCCCGGCTGTTGAGCCCAGCTCGTCGCATCACACCTTCCAGCGCGATGTTGAAGAGTAGACATGAGAGTCCGTCACCTTGTCGCAGTCCCCGGCGAGATACGAATGAACTGGATAGTTCACCCGAAACCCTTACGCAGTTTTGCACACCGTCCATCGTTGCTTTAATCAGTCTAGTCAGCTTCCCAGTAAAGCCGTTTTCGTCCATGATTCTCCATAGCTCTGCGCGGTCGATACTATCGTATGCCGCTTTGAAGTCGATGAACAGGTGGTGCGTTGGGACCTGGTATTCACGGCATTTCTGGAGGATTTGCCGTACGGTAAAGATCTGGTCCGTTGTCGACCGGCCGTCGATGAAGCCGGCTTGATAACTTCCCACGAACTCATTTGTTTTAGGTGACAGACGACGGAAGATGATCTGGGATAGCACTTTGTAGGCAGCATTCAAAATAGTGATCGCCCTGAAGTTCTCACATTCCAAATGGTCGCCTTTCTTGTGAATGGGGCAGATTACCCCTTCCTTCCACTCCTCCGGTAGCTGTTCGGTTTCCCAGATCCTGACTATCAGCCGATGCAGACAGGTGGCCAACTTTTCTGGGCCCATCTTGATGAGTTCAGCTGCGATACCATCCTTACCAGCTGCTTTGTTGGTTTTGAGCTGGTGAATGGCATCCTTAACTTCCCTCAGCGTGGGAGTTGGTTCATTTCCGTCCTCCGCTGCACTGGCGTCGTCGTTCCTTCCGTTGCCGTGGGCTACGTTCTCCACGCCGTTCAGGTGCTGATCGAAGTGCTGCTTCCACCTTTCGATCACCTCACGTCCGTCCGTCAAGAGGCCTCCGTCTTTATCCCTGCATATTTTGGCTCGCGGCACGAAGCCGCTGCGGGATGCGTTGAGCTTCTGATAGAACTTCCGTGTTTCTTGGGAACGGCACAGCAGTTCCATTTCTTCACACTCCGCTTCTTCCAGGCGGCGCTTTTTCTCCCGAAAGAGGCGGGTCTGCTGTTTCCGCTTCTGTTTGTAACGTTCCACGTTCTGTCGTGTCCCTTGCTGCAGCATTACCGCCCTCGCTGTGTTCTTCTCCTCCAAAACCGTTCTGCACTCTTCGTCGAACCATTCGTTCCGTCGATTCCGTTCCACGTACCCGATGGTGCTCTCGGCTGCGTCGTTGATGGCTGCTTTCACTGTACTCCAGCAGTCCTCTGATGTGCAATGTAACCTGAATGTATTTTCAAGTGATTTTGCGCTTCCTTAGCTTAGCTCAGGTTTAGGAAAACACCAGATTCCATATGATGCGAAATATAACCTGAATGCATTTTCAGGTGGTTTTGCGCTTTCTTAGCTCAGGCTAAGGAAAACACCATATTCCATATGATGCACAATGTAACCTGAATGCATTTTTAGGTGATTTTGCGCTTCCTTAGCTTAGCTCAGGTTTAGGAAAACACCAGATTCCATATGATGCGAAATATAACCTGAATGCATTTTCGGGTGATTTTGCGCTTCCTGAGCTTAGCTCAGGCTAAGAATTGCTCTAGATTCCATATGATGCTTATCATAACCCGAATGTATTTTCGGGTGATTTTGCGCTTCCTAAACAAAGCTCAGGCTTAGGATTGCTCTAGATTCTATATGATGTGCAATGTAACCTGAATGCATTTTCAGGTGATTTTGCGCTTCCTAAGCTTAGCTGAGGCTTAGGAAAACACCAGATTCCATATGATGTGCAATGTAACCTGAATGTATTTGCGGGTGATTTTGCGTTTCCTAGGCATAGCTCTGGCTTGGGATTGCCCTAGATTCTATATAATGTGCAATGAATGCTGAATGCATTTTCAGGTGATTTTGCGCTTCCTAAGCTTAGCTCAGGCTTAGGAAAACACCAGATTTGATATAATGTGCAATGTAACCTGAATGTATTTTCAGGTGATTTTGCGCATCATATGGAATCTAGAAAAATTCTTAGCCTGAGCTCTTAGAAAGCGCAAAATCACCCGAAAATACATTCGCATCATATGGAATCTAGAGCAATTCTTAGCCTCAGCTAAGCTCAGAAAGCGCAAAATCACCCGAAAATACATTCAGGTTATATTGCGCATCATAAGGAATTAAGAGCTAAGCTCAGGAAGCGCAAAATCACCAGAAAATGCATTCAGGTTACATTATGCATCATATGGAATCTGGTGTTTTCCTTAGCCTGAGCTAAGCTTAGGGAGCGCAAAATCACCTGAAAATACATTCAGGTTACATTGCACATCATGTCGAATTTGCTAAGCTCAGGAAGCGCAAAATCATAGCTGAGGCTTAGGAAAACAGCAGATGCTCAGGCTTAGGAAAACACCAGATTCGATATAATGTGCAATGTAACCTGAATGTATTTGCGGGTGATTTTGCGTTTCCTAAGCATAGCTCAGGCTTAGGAAAACACCAGATTCGATATAATGTGCAATGTAACCTGAATGTATTTTCGGGTGATTTTGCGCATCATATGGAATCTAGGGAAATTCTTAGCCTGAGCTAAGCTTAGGAAGCGCAAAACCACCCGAAAATACATTCGCATCATATGGAATCTAGAGCAATTCTTAATCTCAGCTAAGCTCAGGAAGCGCAAATTCACCCAAAAATGCATTCAGGTTACATTGTGCATCACATGGAAACTGGTGTTTTACTTAGCCTGAGCTAAACTTAGGAAGCGCAAAAACACCCGAAAATACATTCAGGTTATATTGCGCATCATATGGAATCTAGAGCAATCCCAAGCCTGAGCTGAGCTTAGGAAGCGCAAAATCATTCGAAAATGCATTCAGGTTACATTGCGCATCATATTGCATTCAGGTTACATTGCGCATCATATGGAATCTGGTGTTTACCTAAGCCTGAGCTATGCTTAGGAAGCGCAAAATCACCTGAAAATGCATTCAGGTCATATAGAATCTAGAGCAATCCCAAGCCTGAGCTATGCTTAGGAAGCGCAAAATCACCCGCAAATACATTCAGGTTTCATTTCAGATCATAAGCTTAGGAAGCGCAAAATCACCTGAAAATGCATTCATGTTATATTGCGCATCATATGGAATCTAGAGCAATTCTTAGTCGGAGCTAAACTTAGGAAGCGCAAAGTCATCCGAAAATGCATTCAGATTACATTGCACATCATATCGAATTTAGTGTTTTCCTAAGCCTGAGCTAAGCTTAGGAAGCGCAAAATCACCCGAAAATGCATTCATGTTATATTGCGCATCATATGGAATCTAGAGCAATTCTTAGCCGGAGCTAAACTTAGGAAGCGCAAAGTCATCCGAAAATGCATTCAGAATACATTGCGCATCATATTGAATCTAGATTCCATATGATGCGCAATTGTAACTAGAATGTATTTTCGGGTGATTTTGCGCTTCCTAAGCATAGCTCAGGCTTAGGAAAACACCAGATTCCATATGCTGCACAATGTAACCTGAATGCATTTTCGGGTGATTTTGCGCTTCCTGAGCTTAGCTGAGGCTAAGAATTGCACTAAATTCCTATGATGTAACACCAAATTCGATATGATGTGCAATGTAACCTGAATGTATTTTCAGGTGATTTTGCGCTTCCTTAGCTTAGCTCAGGCTAAGGAAAACACCAGATTCCATATGATGCACAATGTAACCTGAATGTATTTTCAGGTGATTTTGCGCTTTCTTAGCTTAGCTCAGGCTAAGGAAAACACCAGATTCCATATGACGCGCAATATAACCTGAATGCATTTTCGAGTGATTTTGCGCTTCCTAAGCTTAGCTCAAGCTAAGGAAAACACCAGATTCCATATGACGCGCAATATAACCAGAATGCGTTTTCGGGTGATTTTGCGCTTCCTAAGCTTAGCTCAGGCTTAGGAAAACACCAGATTCGATATAATGTGCAATGTAACCTGAATGTATTTTCAGGCGTAAGCCTGAGCTTAGCTTAAGAAGCGCAAAATCACCTGAAAATACATTCAGGTTACATTGCACATCTTATCGAATTTGGTGTTTTGCTAAGCCTGAGATAAGCTTAGGAAGCGCAAAATCACCTGAAACTGCATTCAGGTTACATTGCACATCATATAGAATCTAGAGCAATCCCATGCCTGAGCTATGCTTAGGAAGCGCAAAATAACCCGCAAATACATTCAGGTTACATTGCGCATCATATTGCATTCAAGTTACATTGCTCATCATATGGAATCTGGTGTTTTCCTAAACCTGAGCTTTGCTTAGAAAGCTCAAAATCACCCGAAACTGCATTCAGGTTATATTGCGCATCATATGGAATCTGGTGTTTTTCTAAGCCTGAGCTAAGCTGAGGAAGCGCAAAATCACCCGAAAATGCATTGTGCATCATATGGAAACTGGTGTTTTACTTAGGCTGAGCTGTGCTTAGGAAGCGCAAATTCACCCGAAAATACATTCAGGTTATATTGCGCATCATATAGAATCTAAATCAATCCTAAGCCTGAGCTAAGCTTAGGAAGCGCAAAATCACCTACATTGCACATCATATCGAATTTGGTGTTTTCCTAAGTCTGAGCTAAGCTTAGGAAACGCAAAATCACCTGAAAATGCATTCAGGTTACATTGCACATCATATAGAATCTAGAGCAATCCCAAGCCTGAGCTATGCTTAGGAAGCGCAAAATCACCCGCAAATACATTGCACATTATATGGAATTTGGTGTTTTCCTAAGCCTGAGCTATGCTTACGAAGCGCAAAATCACCCGAAAATACATTCCAGTTACAATTGCGCATCATATGGAATCTAAATTCAATATGATGCGCAATGTATTCTGAATGCATTTTCGGATGATTTTGCGCTTCCTAAGTTTAGCTCCGGCTAAGAATTGCTCTAGATTCCATATAATGCGCAATATAACCTGAATGCATTTTCGGGTGATTTTGCGCTTCCTAAGCTTAGCTCAGGCTTAGGAAAACACCAAATTCCATATGATGCGCAATATAACTTGAATGCATTTTCGGGTGATTTTGCGCTTCCTAAGCTTAGCTCAGGCTTAGGAAAACAGTAAATTCGATATGATGTGCAATGTAACCTGAATGTATTTTCAGGTGATTTTGCGCTTCCTAAGCTTATGATGTGCAATGTAACCTGAATGTATTTGCGGATGATTTTGCGCTTCCTAAGCATAGTTCAGGCTTAGGATTGCTCTAGATTCCATATGATGCGCAATATAACCTGAATGTATTTTTGGGTGATTTTGCGGTTCCTGAGCATAGCTCAGGCTTAGGAAAAAACCAGATTCCATATGATGTGCAATGTAACCTGAATGCAAAATGATGCGCAATGTAACCTGAATGCATTTTCGGGTAATTTTGCGCTTCCTAAGCTTAGTTCAGGCTTAGGATTGCTCTAGATTCCATATGATGCGCAATATAACCTGAATGTATTTTCGGGTGATTTTGCGCTTCCTTAGCATAGCTCAGGTTAAGGAAAACACTAAATTCGATATAATATGCAATGTAACCTGAATGTATTTTCGGGTGATTTTGCGCTGCCTAAGCAAAGCTCAGGCTTGGGACTGCTCTAGATTCTATATGATGTGCAATGTAACCTGAATGCAATTTAAGGTGATTTTGCGCTTCCTAAGCTTAGCTCAGGCTTAGGAAAACACCAAATTCGATATGATGTGCAATGTAACCTGAATGTATTTTCAGGTGATTTTGCGCTTCCTAAGCTAAGCTCAGGCTTAGGATTGCTCTAGATTTTATATGATGCGCAAAATAACCATCATATTGCATTCTGGTTACATGGCGCATCATATGAAATCTGGTGTTTTCCTAAGCCTGAGCTATGCTTAGGAAGCGCAAAATCACCTGAAAATGCATTCAGGTTACATTGCACATCATATAGAATCTAGAGCAATCCCAAGCCTGAGCTATGCTTAGGAAGCGCAAAATCACCCGCAAATACATTCAGGTTACATTGCAGATCATAAGCTTAGGAAGCGCAAAATTACCTGAAAATGAATTCATGTTATATTGCGCATCATATGGAATCTAGAGCAATTCTTAGTCGGAGCTAAACTTAGGAAGCGTAAAGTCATCTGAAAATGCATTCAAAATACATTGCACATCATATCGAATTTAGTGTTTTCCTAAGCCTGAGCTAAGCTTAGGAAGCGCAAAATCACCCGAAAATGCATTCAGGTTATATCGCGCACCGCGGAGTTGGTTCATTTCCGTCCTCCGCTGCACTGGCGTCGTCGTTCCTTCCGTTGCCGTGGGCTACGTTCTCCACGCCGTTCAGGTGCTGATCGAAGTGCTGCTTCCACCTTTCGATCACCTCACGTCCGTCCGTCAAGAGGCCTCCGTCTTTATCCCTCGCGGCACGAAGCCGCTGCGGGATGCGTTGAGCTTCTGATAGAACTTCCGTGTTTCTTGGGAACGGCACAGCAGTTCCATTTCTTCACACTCCGCTTCTTCCAGGCGGCGCTTTTTCTCCCGAAAGAGGCGGGTCTGCTGTTTCCGCTTCTGTTTGTAACGTTCCACGTTCTGTCGTGTCCCTTGCTGCAGCATTACCGCCCTCGCTGCGTTCTTCTCCTCCAAAACCGTTCTGCACTCTTCGTCGAACCATTCGTTCCGTCGATTCCGTTCCACGTACCCGATGGTGCTCTCGGCTGCGTCGTTGATGGCTGCTTTCACTGTACTCCAGCAGTCCTCTGATGTGCAATGTAACCTGAATGTATTTTCAGGTGATTTTGCGCTTCCTAAGCTTAGCTCAGGCTAAGGAAAACACAAAATTCCATATGATGCATAATGTAACCTGAATGTATTTTCAGGTGGTTTTGCGCTTTCTTAGCTCAGGCTAAGGAAAACACCATATTCCATATGATGCACAATGTAACCTGAATGCATTTTTAGGTGATTTTGCGCTTCCTTAGCTTAGCTCAGGTTTAGGAAAACACCAGATTCCATATGATGCGAAATATAACCTGAATGCATTTTCGGGTGATTTTGCGCTTCCTGAGCTTAGCTCAGGCTAAGAATTGCCCTAGATTCCATATGATGCTTATCATAACCCGAATGTATTTTCGGGTGATTTTGCGCTTCCTAAACATAGCTCAGGCTTAGGATTGCTCTAGATTCTATATGATGTGCAATGTAACCTGAATGCATTTTCAGGTGATTTTGCGCTTCCTAAGCTTAGCTGAGGCTTAGGAAAACACCAGATTCCATATGATGTGCAATGTAACCTGAATGTATTTGCGGGTGATTTTGCGTTTCCTAGGCATAGCTCTGGCTTGGGATTGCCCTAAATTCTATATAATGTGCAATGAATGCTGAATGCATTTTCAGGTGATTTTGCGCTTCCTAAGCTTAGCTCAGGCTTAGGAAAACACCAGATTTGATATAATGTGCAATGTAACCTGAATGTATTTTCAGGTGATTTTGCGCATCATATGGAATCTAAAAAAATTCTTAGCCTGAGCTCTTAGAAAGCGCAAAATCACCCGAAAATACATTCGCATCATATGGAATCTAGAGCAATTCTTAGCCTCAGCTAAGCTCAGAAAGCGCAAAATCACCCGAAAATACATTCAGGTTATATTGCGCATCATAAGGAATCAAGAGCTAAGCTCAGGAAGCGCAAAATCACCAGAAAATGCATTCAGGTTACATTATGCATCATATGGAATCTGGTGTTTTCCTTAGCCTGAGCTAAGCTTAGGGAGCGCAAAATCACCTGAAAATACATTCAGGTTACATTGCACATCATGTCGAATTTGCTAAGCTCAGGAAGCGCAAAATCATAGCTGAGGCTTAGGAAAACAGCAGATTCCATATGATGTGCTCAGGCTTAGGAAAACACCAGATTCGATATAATGTGCAATGTAACCTGAATGTATTTGCGGGTGATTTTGCGTTTCCTAAGCATAGCTCAGGCTTAGGAAAACACCAGATTCGATATAATGTGCAATGTAACCTGAATGTATTTTCGGGTGATTTTGCGCATCATATGGAATCTAGGGAAATTCTTAGCCTGAGCTAAGCTTAGGAAGCGCAAAACCATCCGAAAATACATTCGCATCATATGGAATCTAGAGCAATTCTTAATCTCAGCTAAGCTCAGGAAGCGCAAATTCACCCAAAAATGCATTCAGGTTACATTGTGCATCACATGGAAACTGGTGTTTTACTTAGCCTGAGCTAAACTTAGGAAGCGCAAAAACACCCGAAAATACATTCAGGTTATATTGCGCATCATATGGAATCTGGTGTTTTTCTAAGCCTGAGCTAAGCTGAGGAAGCGCAAAATCACCCGAAAATGCATTGTGCATCATATGGAAACTGGTGTTTTACTTAGGCTGAGCTGTGCTTAGGAAGCGCAAATTCACCCGAAAATACATTCAGGTTATATTGCGCATCATATAGAATCTAAATCAATCCTAAGCCTGAGCTAAGCTTAGGAAGCGCAAAATCACCTACATTGCACATCATATCGAATTTGGTGTTTTCCTAAGTCTGAGCTAAGCTTAGGAAACGCAAAATCACCTGAAAATGCATTCAGGTTACATTGCACATCATATAGAATCTAGAGCAATCCCAAGCCTGAGCTATGCTTAGGAAGCGCAAAATCACCCGCAAATACATTGCACATTATATGGAATTTGGTGTTTTCCTAAGCCTGAGCTATGCTTACGAAGCGCAAAATCACCCGAAAATACATTCCAGTTACAATTGCGCATCATATGGAATCTAAATTCAATATGATGCGCAATGTATTCTGAATGCATTTTCGGATGATTTTGCGCTTCCTAAGTTTAGCTCCGGCTAAGAATTGCTCTAGATTCCATATAATGCGCAATATAACCTGAATGCATTTTCGGGTGATTTTGCGCTTCCTAAGCTTAGCTCAGGCTTAGGAAAACACCAAATTCCATATGATGCGCAATATAACTTGAATGCATTTTCGGGTGATTTTGCGCTTCCTAAGCTTAGCTCAGGCTTAGGAAAACAGTAAATTCGATATGATGTGCAATGTAACCTGAATGTATTTTCAGGTGATTTTGCGCTTCCTAAGCTTATGATGTGCAATGTAACCTGAATGTATTTGCGGATGATTTTGCGCTTCCTAAGCATAGTTCAGGCTTAGGATTGCTCTAGATTCCATATGATGCGCAATATAACCTGAATGTATTTTTGGGTGATTTTGCGGTTCCTGAGCATAGCTCAGGCTTAGGAAAAAACCAGATTCCATATGATGTGCAATGTAACCTGAATGCAAAATGATGCGCAATGTAACCTGAATGCATTTTCGGGTAATTTTGCGCTTCCTAAGCTTAGTTCAGGCTTAGGATTGCTCTAGATTCCATATGATGCGCAATATAACCTGAATGTATTTTCGGGTGATTTTGCGCTTCCTTAGCATAGCTCAGGTTAAGGAAAACACTAAATTCGATATAATATGCAATGTAACCTGAATGTATTTTCGGGTGATTTTGCGCTGCCTAAGCAAAGCTCAGGCTTGGGACTGCTCTAGATTCTATATGATGTGCAATGTAACCTGAATGCAATTTAAGGTGATTTTGCGCTTCCTAAGCTTAGCTCAGGCTTAGGAAAACACCAAATTCGATATGATGTGCAATGTAACCTGAATGTATTTTCAGGTGATTTTGCGCTTCCTAAGCTAAGCTCAGGCTTAGGATTGCTCTAGATTTTATATGATGCGCAAAATAACCATCATATTGCATTCTGGTTACATGGCGCATCATATGAAATCTGGTGTTTTCCTAAGCCTGAGCTATGCTTAGGAAGCGCAAAATCACCTGAAAATGCATTCAGGTTACATTGCACATCATATAGAATCTAGAGCAATCCCAAGCCTGAGCTATGCTTAGGAAGCGCAAAATCACCCGCAAATACATTCAGGTTACATTGCAGATCATAAGCTTAGGAAGCGCAAAATTACCTGAAAATGAATTCATGTTATATTGCGCATCATATGGAATCTAGAGCAATTCTTAGTCGGAGCTAAACTTAGGAAGCGTAAAGTCATCTGAAAATGCATTCAAAATACATTGCACATCATATCGAATTTAGTGTTTTCCTAAGCCTGAGCTAAGCTTAGGAAGCGCAAAATCACCCGAAAATGCATTCAGGTTATATCGCGCACCGCGGAGTTGGTTCATTTCCGTCCTCCGCTGCACTGGCGTCGTCGTTCCTTCCGTTGCCGTGGGCTACGTTCTCCACGCCGTTCAGGTGCTGATCGAAGTGCTGCTTCCACCTTTCGATCACCTCACGTCCGTCCGTCAAGAGGCCTCCGTCTTTATCCCTCGCGGCACGAAGCCGCTGCGGGATGCGTTGAGCTTCTGATAGAACTTCCGTGTTTCTTGGGAACGGCACAGCAGTTCCATTTCTTCACACTCCGCTTCTTCCAGGCGGCGCTTTTTCTCCCGAAAGAGGCGGGTCTGCTGTTTCCGCTTCTGTTTGTAACGTTCCACGTTCTGTCGTGTCCCTTGCTGCAGCATTACCGCCCTCGCTGCGTTCTTCTCCTCCAAAACCGTTCTGCACTCTTCGTCGAACCATTCGTTCCGTCGATTCCGTTCCACGTACCCGATGGTGCTCTCGGCTGCGTCGTTGATGGCTGCTTTCACTGTACTCCAGCAGTCCTCTGATGTGCAATGTAACCTGAATGTATTTTCAGGTGATTTTGCGCTTCCTAAGCTTAGCTCAGGCTAAGGAAAACACAAAATTCCATATGATGCATAATGTAACCTGAATGTATTTTCAGGTGGTTTTGCGCTTTCTTAGCTCAGGCTAAGGAAAACACCATATTCCATATGATGCACAATGTAACCTGAATGCATTTTTAGGTGATTTTGCGCTTCCTTAGCTTAGCTCAGGTTTAGGAAAACACCAGATTCCATATGATGCGAAATATAACCTGAATGCATTTTCGGGTGATTTTGCGCTTCCTGAGCTTAGCTCAGGCTAAGAATTGCCCTAGATTCCATATGATGCTTATCATAACCCGAATGTATTTTCGGGTGATTTTGCGCTTCCTAAACATAGCTCAGGCTTAGGATTGCTCTAGATTCTATATGATGTGCAATGTAACCTGAATGCATTTTCAGGTGATTTTGCGCTTCCTAAGCTTAGCTGAGGCTTAGGAAAACACCAGATTCCATATGATGTGCAATGTAACCTGAATGTATTTGCGGGTGATTTTGCGTTTCCTAGGCATAGCTCTGGCTTGGGATTGCCCTAAATTCTATATAATGTGCAATGAATGCTGAATGCATTTTCAGGTGATTTTGCGCTTCCTAAGCTTAGCTCAGGCTTAGGAAAACACCAGATTTGATATAATGTGCAATGTAACCTGAATGTATTTTCAGGTGATTTTGCGCATCATATGGAATCTAAAAAAATTCTTAGCCTGAGCTCTTAGAAAGCGCAAAATCACCCGAAAATACATTCGCATCATATGGAATCTAGAGCAATTCTTAGCCTCAGCTAAGCTCAGAAAGCGCAAAATCACCCGAAAATACATTCAGGTTATATTGCGCATCATAAGGAATCAAGAGCTAAGCTCAGGAAGCGCAAAATCACCAGAAAATGCATTCAGGTTACATTATGCATCATATGGAATCTGGTGTTTTCCTTAGCCTGAGCTAAGCTTAGGGAGCGCAAAATCACCTGAAAATACATTCAGGTTACATTGCACATCATGTCGAATTTGCTAAGCTCAGGAAGCGCAAAATCATAGCTGAGGCTTAGGAAAACAGCAGATTCCATATGATGTGCTCAGGCTTAGGAAAACACCAGATTCGATATAATGTGCAATGTAACCTGAATGTATTTGCGGGTGATTTTGCGTTTCCTAAGCATAGCTCAGGCTTAGGAAAACACCAGATTCGATATAATGTGCAATGTAACCTGAATGTATTTTCGGGTGATTTTGCGCATCATATGGAATCTAGGGAAATTCTTAGCCTGAGCTAAGCTTAGGAAGCGCAAAACCATCCGAAAATACATTCGCATCATATGGAATCTAGAGCAATTCTTAATCTCAGCTAAGCTCAGGAAGCGCAAATTCACCCAAAAATGCATTCAGGTTACATTGTGCATCACATGGAAACTGGTGTTTTACTTAGCCTGAGCTAAACTTAGGAAGCGCAAAAACACCCGAAAATACATTCAGGTTATATTGCGCATCATATGGAATCTGGTGTTTTTCTAAGCCTGAGCTAAGCTGAGGAAGCGCAAAATCACCCGAAAATGCATTGTGCATCATATGGAAACTGGTGTTTTACTTAGGCTGAGCTGTGCTTAGGAAGCGCAAATTCACCCGAAAATACATTCAGGTTATATTGCGCATCATATAGAATCTAAATCAATCCTAAGCCTGAGCTAAGCTTAGGAAGCGCAAAATCACCTACATTGCACATCATATCGAATTTGGTGTTTTCCTAAGTCTGAGCTAAGCTTAGGAAACGCAAAATCACCTGAAAATGCATTCAGGTTACATTGCACATCATATAGAATCTAGAGCAATCCCAAGCCTGAGCTATGCTTAGGAAGCGCAAAATCACCCGCAAATACATTGCACATTATATGGAATTTGGTGTTTTCCTAAGCCTGAGCTATGCTTACGAAGCGCAAAATCACCCGAAAATACATTCCAGTTACAATTGCGCATCATATGGAATCTAAATTCAATATGATGCGCAATGTATTCTGAATGCATTTTCGGATGATTTTGCGCTTCCTAAGTTTAGCTCCGGCTAAGAATTGCTCTAGATTCCATATAATGCGCAATATAACCTGAATGCATTTTCGGGTGATTTTGCGCTTCCTAAGCTTAGCTCAGGCTTAGGAAAACACCAAATTCCATATGATGCGCAATATAACTTGAATGCATTTTCGGGTGATTTTGCGCTTCCTAAGCTTAGCTCAGGCTTAGGAAAACAGTAAATTCGATATGATGTGCAATGTAACCTGAATGTATTTTCAGGTGATTTTGCGCTTCCTAAGCTTATGATGTGCAATGTAACCTGAATGTATTTGCGGATGATTTTGCGCTTCCTAAGCATAGTTCAGGCTTAGGATTGCTCTAGATTCCATATGATGCGCAATATAACCTGAATGTATTTTTGGGTGATTTTGCGGTTCCTGAGCATAGCTCAGGCTTAGGAAAAAACCAGATTCCATATGATGTGCAATGTAACCTGAATGCAAAATGATGCGCAATGTAACCTGAATGCATTTTCGGGTAATTTTGCGCTTCCTAAGCTTAGTTCAGGCTTAGGATTGCTCTAGATTCCATATGATGCGCAATATAACCTGAATGTATTTTCGGGTGATTTTGCGCTTCCTTAGCATAGCTCAGGTTAAGGAAAACACTAAATTCGATATAATATGCAATGTAACCTGAATGTATTTTCGGGTGATTTTGCGCTGCCTAAGCAAAGCTCAGGCTTGGGACTGCTCTAGATTCTATATGATGTGCAATGTAACCTGAATGCAATTTAAGGTGATTTTGCGCTTCCTAAGCTTAGCTCAGGCTTAGGAAAACACCAAATTCGATATGATGTGCAATGTAACCTGAATGTATTTTCAGGTGATTTTGCGCTTCCTAAGCTAAGCTCAGGCTTAGGATTGCTCTAGATTTTATATGATGCGCAAAATAACCATCATATTGCATTCTGGTTACATGGCGCATCATATGAAATCTGGTGTTTTCCTAAGCCTGAGCTATGCTTAGGAAGCGCAAAATCACCTGAAAATGCATTCAGGTTACATTGCACATCATATAGAATCTAGAGCAATCCCAAGCCTGAGCTATGCTTAGGAAGCGCAAAATCACCCGCAAATACATTCAGGTTACATTGCAGATCATAAGCTTAGGAAGCGCAAAATTACCTGAAAATGAATTCATGTTATATTGCGCATCATATGGAATCTAGAGCAATTCTTAGTCGGAGCTAAACTTAGGAAGCGTAAAGTCATCTGAAAATGCATTCAAAATACATTGCACATCATATCGAATTTAGTGTTTTCCTAAGCCTGAGCTAAGCTTAGGAAGCGCAAAATCACCCGAAAATGCATTCAGGTTATATCGCGCACCGCGGAGTTGGTTCATTTCCGTCCTCCGCTGCACTGGCGTCGTCGTTCCTTCCGTTGCCGTGGGCTACGTTCTCCACGCCGTTCAGGTGCTGATCGAAGTGCTGCTTCCACCTTTCGATCACCTCACGTCCGTCCGTCAAGAGGCCTCCGTCTTTATCCCTCGCGGCACGAAGCCGCTGCGGGATGCGTTGAGCTTCTGATAGAACTTCCGTGTTTCTTGGGAACGGCACAGCAGTTCCATTTCTTCACACTCCGCTTCTTCCAGGCGGCGCTTTTTCTCCCGAAAGAGGCGGGTCTGCTGTTTCCGCTTCTGTTTGTAACGTTCCACGTTCTGTCGTGTCCCTTGCTGCAGCATTACCGCCCTCGCTGCGTTCTTCTCCTCCAAAACCGTTCTGCACTCTTCGTCGAACCATTCGTTCCGTCGATTCCGTTCCACGTACCCGATGGTGCTCTCGGCTGCGTCGTTGATGGCTGCTTTCACTGTACTCCAGCAGTCCTCTGATGTGCAATGTAACCTGAATGTATTTTCAGGTGATTTTGCGCTTCCTAAGCTTAGCTCAGGCTAAGGAAAACACAAAATTCCATATGATGCATAATGTAACCTGAATGTATTTTCAGGTGGTTTTGCGCTTTCTTAGCTCAGGCTAAGGAAAACACCATATTCCATATGATGCACAATGTAACCTGAATGCATTTTTAGGTGATTTTGCGCTTCCTTAGCTTAGCTCAGGTTTAGGAAAACACCAGATTCCATATGATGCGAAATATAACCTGAATGCATTTTCGGGTGATTTTGCGCTTCCTGAGCTTAGCTCAGGCTAAGAATTGCCCTAGATTCCATATGATGCTTATCATAACCCGAATGTATTTTCGGGTGATTTTGCGCTTCCTAAACATAGCTCAGGCTTAGGATTGCTCTAGATTCTATATGATGTGCAATGTAACCTGAATGCATTTTCAGGTGATTTTGCGCTTCCTAAGCTTAGCTGAGGCTTAGGAAAACACCAGATTCCATATGATGTGCAATGTAACCTGAATGTATTTGCGGGTGATTTTGCGTTTCCTAGGCATAGCTCTGGCTTGGGATTGCCCTAAATTCTATATAATGTGCAATGAATGCTGAATGCATTTTCAGGTGATTTTGCGCTTCCTAAGCTTAGCTCAGGCTTAGGAAAACACCAGATTTGATATAATGTGCAATGTAACCTGAATGTATTTTCAGGTGATTTTGCGCATCATATGGAATCTAAAAAAATTCTTAGCCTGAGCTCTTAGAAAGCGCAAAATCACCCGAAAATACATTCGCATCATATGGAATCTAGAGCAATTCTTAGCCTCAGCTAAGCTCAGAAAGCGCAAAATCACCCGAAAATACATTCAGGTTATATTGCGCATCATAAGGAATCAAGAGCTAAGCTCAGGAAGCGCAAAATCACCAGAAAATGCATTCAGGTTACATTATGCATCATATGGAATCTGGTGTTTTCCTTAGCCTGAGCTAAGCTTAGGGAGCGCAAAATCACCTGAAAATACATTCAGGTTACATTGCACATCATGTCGAATTTGCTAAGCTCAGGAAGCGCAAAATCATAGCTGAGGCTTAGGAAAACAGCAGATTCCATATGATGTGCTCAGGCTTAGGAAAACACCAGATTCGATATAATGTGCAATGTAACCTGAATGTATTTGCGGGTGATTTTGCGTTTCCTAAGCATAGCTCAGGCTTAGGAAAACACCAGATTCGATATAATGTGCAATGTAACCTGAATGTATTTTCGGGTGATTTTGCGCATCATATGGAATCTAGGGAAATTCTTAGCCTGAGCTAAGCTTAGGAAGCGCAAAACCATCCGAAAATACATTCGCATCATATGGAATCTAGAGCAATTCTTAATCTCAGCTAAGCTCAGGAAGCGCAAATTCACCCAAAAATGCATTCAGGTTACATTGTGCATCACATGGAAACTGGTGTTTTACTTAACCTGAGCTAAACTTAGGAAGCGCAAAAACACCCGAAAATACATTCAGGTTATATTGCGCATCATATGGAATCTAGAGCAATCCCAAGCCTGAGCTGAGCTTAGGAAGCGCAAAATCACCCGAAAATGCATTCAGGTTACATTGCGCATCATATTGCATTCAGGTTACATTGCGCATCATATGGAATCTGGTGTTTTCCTAAGCCTGAGCTATGCTTAGGAAGCGCAAAATCACCTGAAAATGCATTCAGGTCATATAGAATCTAGAGCAATCCCAAGCCTGAGCTATGCTTAGGAAGCGCAAAATCACCCGCAAATACATTCAGGTTTCATTTCAGATCATAAGCTTAGGAAGCGCAAAATCACCTGAAAATGCATTCATGTTATATTGCGCATCATATGGAATCTAGAGCAATTCTTAGCCGGAGCTAAACTTAGGAAGCGCAAAGTCATCCGAAAATGCATTCAGAATACATTGCGCATCATATTGAATCTAGATTCCATATGATGCGCAATTGTAACTAGAATGTATTTTCGGGTGATTTTGCGCTTCCTAAGCATAGCTCAGGCTTAGGAAAACACCAGATTCCATATGATGCACAATGTAACCTGAATGCATTTTCGGGTGATTTTGCGCTTCCTGAGCTTAGCTGAGGCTAAGAATTGCACTAAATTCCTATGATGTAACACCAAATTCGATATGATGTGCAATGTAACCTGAATGTATTTTCAGGTGATTTTGCGCTTCCTTAGCTTAGCTCAGGCTAAGGAAAACACCAGATTCCATATGATGCACAATGTAACCTGAATGTATTTTCAGGTGATTTTGCGCTTTCTTAGCTTAGCTCAGGCTAAGGAAAACACCAGATTCCATATGACGCGCAATATAACCTGAATGCATTTTCGAGTGATTTTGCGCTTCCTAAGCTTAGCTCAAGCTAAGGAAAACACCAGATTCCATATGACGCGCAATATAACCAGAATGCGTTTTCGGGTGATTTTGCGCTTCCTAAGCTTAGCTCAGGCTTAGGAAAACACCAGATTCGATATAATGTGCAATGTAACCTGAATGTATTTTCAGGTGATTTTGCGCTTCCTAAGCTTAGCTCAGGCTTAGGGTTGCTCTAAATTCCATATGAAGCGCATAATAACCTGAATGTATTTTCGGGTGATTTTGCGCATCATATGGAATCTAGAGAAATTCTTAGCCTGAGCTAAGCTTAGGAAGCGCAAAATCACCAGAAAATACATTCGCATCATATGGAATCTAGAGCAATGCTTAGCCTCAGCTAAGTTCAGGAAGCGCAAATTCACAATTTTCGGGTAATTTTGCGCTTCCTAAGCTTAGTTCAGGCTTAGGATTGCTCTAGATTCCATATGATGCGCAATATAACCTGAATGTATTTTCGGGTGATTTTGCGCTTCCTTAGCATAGCTCAGGTTAAGGAAAACACTAAATTCGATATAATGTGCAATGTAACCTGAATGTATTTTCGGGTGATTTTGCGCTTCCTAAGCAAAGCTCAGGCTTGGGACTGCTCTAGATTCTATATGATGTGCAATGTAACCTGAATGCAATTTAAGGTGATTTTGCGCTTCCTAAGCTAAGCTCAGGCTTAGGAAAACACCAAATTCGATATGATGTGCAATGTAACCTGAATGTATTTTCAGGTGATTTTGCGCTTCCTAAGCTAAGCTCAGGCTTAGGATTGCTCTAGATTTTATATGATGCGCAAAATAACCATCATATTGCATTCTGGTTACATGGCGCATCATATGGAATCTGGTGTTTTCCTAAGCCTGAGCTATGCTTAGGAAGCGCAAAATCACCTGAAAATGCATTCAGGTTACATTGCACATCATATAGAATCTAGAGCAATCCCAAGCCTGAGCTATGCTTAGGAAGCGCAAAATCACCCGCAAATACATTCAGGTTACATTGCAGATCATAAGCTTAGGAAGCGCAAAATTACCTGAAAATGAATTCATGTTATATTGCGCATCTAGAGCAATTCTTAGTCGGAGCTAAACTTAGGAAGCGCAAAGTCATCTGAAAATGCATTCAAAATACATTGCACATCATATCGAATTTAGTGTTTTCCTAAGCCTGAGCTAAGCTTAGGAAGCGCAAAATCACCCGAAAATGCATTCAGGTTATATCGCGCATCATATGAAATCTGGTGTTTTCCTAAGCCTGAGCTAAGCCTAGGAAGCGCAAATTCACCTGAAAATGCATTCAGGTTACATTGCACATCATATAGAATCTAGAGCAATCCTAAGCCTGAGCTATGCTTAGGAAGCGCAAAATCACCCGAAAACACATTCGGGTTATATTGCGCATCATATGGAATCTAGAGCAATCCTAAGTCTGAGAATCAGGTTACATTGCGCATCATATTGCATTCAGGTTACATTGCGCATCATATGATGCGCAATATAACCTGAATGTATTTTCGGGTGATTTTGCGCTTTCTGAGCTTAGCTGAAGCGCAAAATCACCTGAAAATGCATTCAGGTTACATTGCACATCATATAGAATCTAGAGCAATCCCAAGCCTGAGCTATGCTTAGGAAGCGCAAAATCACCCGCAAATACATTCAGGTTACATTGCAGATCATAAGCTTAGGAAGCGCAAAATCACCTGAAAATGAATTCATGTTATATTGCGCATCATATGGAATCTAGAGCAATTCTTAGTCGGAGCTAAACTTAGGAAGCGCAAAGTCATCTGAAAATGCATTCAGAATACATTGCACATCATATCGAATTTAGTGTTTTCCTAAGCCTGAGCTAAGCTTAGGAAGCGCAAAATCACCCGAAAATGCATTCAGGTTATATCGCGCATCATATGGAATCTGGTGTTTTCCTAAGCCTGAGCTAAGCTTAGGAAGCGCAAAATCACCCGAAAATGCATTCATGTTATATTGCGCATCATATGGAATCTAGAGCAATTCTTAGCCGGAGCTAAACTTAGGAAGCGCAAAGTCATCCGAAAATGCATTCAGAATACATTGCGCATCATATTGAATCTAGATTCCATATGATGCGCAATTGTAACTGGAATGTATTTTCGGGTGATTTTGCGCTTCCTAAGCATAGCTCAGGCTTAGGAAAACACCAGATTCCATATGATGCACAATGTAACCTGAATGCATTTTCGGGTGATATTGCACTTCCTGAGCTTAGCTGAGGCTAAGAATTGCTCTAGATTCCTATGATGTAACACCAAATTCGATATGATGTGCAATGTAACCTGAATATATTTTCAGGTGATTTTGCGCTTCCTAAGCTTAGCTCAAGCTAAGGAAAACACCAGATTCCATATGACGCGCAATATAACCTGAATGCGTTTTCGGGTGAATTTGCGCTTCCTGAGCTTAGCTCAGGCAAAGAATTGCTCTAGATTCCATATGATGCGCAATGTAACCTGAATGCATTTTCGGGTGATTTTGCGCTTCCTAAGTGTGGTACTCTTCAGCTTGACAGCTCAAGTAATAATAATCCTTACCAACGCCATGGCCTACTCAGTGATATACCAAACTACCACATCTCCTTTTGTCCAAATAATAATGCAATTTTGCTCTACTAAAAAAGTAAAACATCCAAAAATCCCTCATTTTGTGCTTGTAGAAGAACCGATCAATTGTCAAATAGAACTCTATCTGTAGTAGTAATAGATGCACTGTTCTTGCAATCTGCTTATCAATCTCTCTAAAGTTACTCTTAGGGGGACTGCGTGAGTTAATTTGATTTTCACTTTCAATAATATTCTCTTATGTTATTGTCTAGAACAAATTGTTGTTCTTATGAATCGCGGCTATTGTCGTACCATACGAGTGAAAGTATTAAAGTTTTTTTACCTTTCTGCCCCTTTCAACACTGATTTTTATCCACTTTTTGAGTGTCTTCTAGCCGGACAGATTGCAATCTGCCGCTTTGACGTCTCCCTTCTCTAAGGCGAGACATTATTGCCAGCCCCGGCCAGATTTTCATCTGCCGCTGTGGCGTCTCCCTCCTTTGAAGCGAGACATTATTGCCAGCTCCGGCCGGAATTTATCCGCCGCTTTGCGCTTCCTAAGCTTAGCTCAGGCTTAGGAAAACACCAGATTCGATATAATGTGCAATGTAACCTGAATGTATTTTCAGGTGATTTTGCGCTTCCTAAGCTTAGCTCAGGCTTAGGGTTGCTCTAAATTCCATATGAAGCGCATAATAACCTGAATGTATTTTCGGGTGATTTTGCGCATCATATGGAATCTAGAGAAATTCTTAGCCTGAGCTAAGCTTAGGAAGCGCAAAATCACCAGAAAATACATTCGCATCATATGGAATCTAGAGCAATGCTTAGCCTCAGCTAAGTTCAGGAAGCGCAAATTCACAATTTTCGGGTAATTTTGCGCTTCCTAAGCTTAGTTCAGGCTTAGGATTGCTCTAGATTCCATATGATGCGCAATATAACCTGAATGTATTTTCGGGTGATTTTGCGCTTCCTTAGCATAGCTCAGGTTAAGGAAAACACTAAATTCGATATAATGTGCAATGTAACCTGAATGTATTTTCGGGTGATTTTGCGCTTCCTAAGCAAAGCTCAGGCTTGGGACTGCTCTAGATTCTATATGATGTGCAATGTAACCTGAATGCAATTTAAGGTGATTTTGCGCTTCCTAAGCTAAGCTCAGGCTTAGGAAAACACCAAATTCGATATGATGTGCAATGTAACCTGAATGTATTTTCAGGTGATTTTGCGCTTCCTAAGCTAAGCTCAGGCTTAGGATTGCTCTAGATTTTATATGATGCGCAAAATAACCATCATATTGCATTCTGGTTACATGGCGCATCATATGGAATCTGGTGTTTTCCTAAGCCTGAGCTATGCTTAGGAAGCGCAAAATCACCTGAAAATGCATTCAGGTTACATTGCACATCATATAGAATCTAGAGCAATCCCAAGCCTGAGCTATGCTTAGGAAGCGCAAAATCACCCGCAAATACATTCAGGTTACATTGCAGATCATAAGCTTAGGAAGCGCAAAATTACCTGAAAATGAATTCATGTTATATTGCGCATCTAGAGCAATTCTTAGTCGGAGCTAAACTTAGGAAGCGCAAAGTCATCTGAAAATGCATTCAAAATACATTGCACATCATATCGAATTTAGTGTTTTCCTAAGCCTGAGCTAAGCTTAGGAAGCGCAAAATCACCCGAAAATGCATTCAGGTTATATCGCGCATCATATGAAATCTGGTGTTTTCCTAAGCCTGAGCTAAGCCTAGGAAGCGCAAATTCACCTGAAAATGCATTCAGGTTACATTGCACATCATATAGAATCTAGAGCAATCCTAAGCCTGAGCTATGCTTAGGAAGCGCAAAATCACCCGAAAACACATTCGGGTTATATTGCGCATCATATGGAATCTAGAGCAATCCTAAGTCTGAGAATCAGGTTACATTGCGCATCATATTGCATTCAGGTTACATTGCGCATCATATGATGCGCAATATAACCTGAATGTATTTTCGGGTGATTTTGCGCTTTCTGAGCTTAGCTGAAGCGCAAAATCACCTGAAAATGCATTCAGGTTACATTGCACATCATATAGAATCTAGAGCAATCCCAAGCCTGAGCTATGCTTAGGAAGCGCAAAATCACCCGCAAATACATTCAGGTTACATTGCAGATCATAAGCTTAGGAAGCGCAAAATCACCTGAAAATGAATTCATGTTATATTGCGCATCATATGGAATCTAGAGCAATTCTTAGTCGGAGCTAAACTTAGGAAGCGCAAAGTCATCTGAAAATGCATTCAGAATACATTGCACATCATATCGAATTTAGTGTTTTCCTAAGCCTGAGCTAAGCTTAGGAAGCACAAAATCACCCGAAAATGCATTCAGGTTATATCGCGCATCATATGGAATCTGGTGTTTTCCTAAGCCTGAGCTAAGCTTAGGAAGCGCAAAATCACCCGAAAATGCATTCATGTTATATTGCGCATCATATGGAATCTAGAGCAATTCTTAGCCGGAGCTAAACTTAGGAAGCGCAAAGTCATCCGAAAATGCATTCAGAATACATTGCGCATCATATTGAATCTAGATTCCATATGATGCGCAATTGTAACTGGAATGTATTTTCGGGTGATTTTGCGCTTCCTAAGCATAGCTCAGGCTTAGGAAAACACCAGATTCCATATGATGCACAATGTAACCTGAATGCATTTTCGGGTGATATTGCACTTCCTGAGCTTAGCTGAGGCTAAGAATTGCTCTAGATTCCTATGATGTAACACCAAATTCGATATGATGTGCAATGTAACCTGAATATATTTTCAGGTGATTTTGCGCTTCCTAAGCTTAGCTCAAGCTAAGGAAAACACCAGATTCCATATGACGCGCAATATAACCTGAATGCGTTTTCGGGTGAATTTGCGCTTCCTGAGCTTAGCTCAGGCAAAGAATTGCTCTAGATTCCATATGATGCGCAATGTAACCTGAATGCATTTTCGGGTGATTTTGCGCTTCCTAAGTGTGGTACTCTTCAGCTTGACAGCTCAAGTAATAATAATCCTTACCAACGCCATGGCCTACTCAGTGATATACCAAACTACCACATCTCCTTTTGTCCAAATAATAATGCAATTTTGCTCTACTAAAAAAGTAAAACATCCAAAAATCCCTCATTTTGTGCTTGTAGAAGAACCGATCAATTGTCAAATAGAACTCTATCTGTAGTAGTAATAGATGCACTGTTCTTGCAATCTGCTTATCAATCTCTCTAAAGTTACTCTTAGGGGGACTGCGTGAGTTAATTTGATTTTCACTTTCAATAATATTCTCTTATGTTATTGTCTAGAACAAATTGTTGTTCTTATGAATCGCGGCTATTGTCGTACCATACGAGTGAAAGTATTAAAGTTTTTTTACCTTTCTGCCCCTTTCAACACTGATTTTTATCCACTTTTTGAGTGTCTTCTAGCCGGACAGATTGCAATCTGCCGCTTTGACGTCTCCCTTCTCTAAGGCGAGACATTATTGCCAGCCCCGGCCAGATTTTCATCTGCCGCTGTGGCGTCTCCCTCCTTTGAAGCGAGACATTATTGCCAGCTCCGGCCGGAATTTATCCGCCGCTTTGGCGTCTCCCTTCTCTGAGGCGAGACATTATTGCCAGCCCCGGCCGGAATTTATCCGCCGCTTTGGCGTCTCCCTCCTTTGAGGCGAGACATTATTGCCAGCCCCGGCCAGATTTTCATCTGCCGCTTTGGCGTCACCCTCATTTGAGGCGAGACATTATTGCCGTCCACGGCCGGGTTTTTCACCCGCCGCTTCGGCATCTCCCTCTTTCGAGGCGAGATTTTACGATTTCCCTCTTGTCTGATCCGAGCAGATGCTATCCGTCGGAAAACAGACTATTTATAATTACCTATTCCAATTTTATTCAGCTTTGCTTCTTGTCCTTTCGTTTTTCTCCTTGTTTTTCACGAGGTGTGCAGCCGGAAACACGAAAGTGATTTCCTTTCGAATATCCGCCGATCCTTTCCCTTCTTCACGTTGGTTTCCTGTCTCTTCGTATCCGTTGCTTCAGAATTTGAATATTCGCGAACTCTTGTTAAACGAGCGGGTTCTTGCTCGTCGCCAATGTGGTACTCTTCAGCTTGACAGCTCAAGTAATAATAATCCTTACCAACGCCATGGCCTACTCAGTGATATACCAAACTACCACACTAAGCTTAGCTCATGCTTAGGAAAACACCAGATTCGATATAATGTGCAATGTAACCTGAATGCATTTTCAGGTGATTTTGTGCTTCCTAAGTTTAGCTCAGGCTTAGGATTGCTCTTGATTCCTTATTGCTACCATGGGTACGAGACCGAGCAAGAATCGCAGTAGCCATGGTCGAGATGATGCAGATTCAAAGTGAAAAATTTTGACATTCAAGTTTTACCTTCCGAATAAATAAGTCACTTTTATGTTAGCTCTTTCTTTTACTGAATAATTATTGAAGAAGGTAACATTTGGCGACGAGATTCAAGCCTGAAGATCCTCAAGAATGTCCCGGAAGAACGACCATCAAGCCGAATCCGAAACCGGAGCATGGGGAGGAGAATTTTCGATGCCGGAAATGATGCGTCAAGTGGCTCAGCAGAACAACCGTTTGCTGATGCTGTTGGAGCAAATCACCGGTAACCAGGAGGCGACAACCCAGCGAAGCGCTCCAGAGAAGATTCTCGAATCCCTTGCCTCCAACATCAAGGAGTTCCACTTCGACCCGGAAAATGGCCTAACGTTCGACCGCTGGTTTTCGAAGTACGAGGATCTATTCCGGCAAGATGGCAGAAGTTTGGACGACGCTGCGAAGGTAAGGCTCCTGCTGCGCAGTCTCAGCGTCCCGGTGCACGAAAAGTTCCTGAACTACCTCCTGCCATCCCACCCACGTGATTTCACCTTCGACGACGTTGTGGCAAAGCTGAAGCAGATTTTCGGCCAACAGAAATCTCTGTTCAGCAAGCGCTACGACTGCCTCAAGCTCGAGAAGAGTGAAGCCGACGACTTCGTTTCGTATGCCGGAATCGTCAACCGGCAATGCGAGGATTTCGAACTGCAGAAGCTCACCGTCGACCAGTTCAAGAGTCTGGTGTTCATCTGCGGTCTCAAATCGACAAAGGACGCCGACGTCAGGACTCGACTTCTGTCCAAGCTCGAGTCCGATCAAGCTGACACCATCAACCTGGAAGGCCTGGTCACCGAATGCCAACGCCTGTCGAACCTCAAGCACGACACGGCGCTGGTGGAGAAGAAACCGACATCTTCAGCGGTGCAGGCAGTACGGCACTCAAGAAAGCAGCCGTCCTACCAGCAGAAGTCGTCAGCCGACGGTAAGACACCCCCATCCCCTTGCTGGCAGTGCGGTGCGATGCATTTCGTGAAGGACTGCCAGTTTTCCAAGCACACCTGCAAACAGTGTGGGAAAACGGGCCACAAAGAGGGCTACTGTGGTTGCTTTTCAAAAACTTCCACGGAGTCCAGCGGCGAGAAGAAAACTGGTGCGAAGAAGAAGCCATTCAACACGAAGGTCATCCAAACCGTACAGCAGGTTCGTAGCCGCCGGAGGTTCGTCACCGTCATCTTCAACCAAAAATCAGCCAAACTGCAATTGGATTGCGGTTCCGACATCACCGTCATCAGCCACCGAACATGGAAAATGATTGGAGCACCTCCATCATCACCAACCAGCGTGGAAGCATCAACGGCATCAGGGGAACCACTAGAGCTCATCGGCGAATTCACTTGCCCGATAACCGTCGGGGACACCACGTTGGCAACGGTCTGCTACATCACATCGGTTGCAGATCTGAACGTCATCGGACTGGACTGGATGGACGCATTCGATCTCTGGTCGAAGCCGCTTGCTGCCTACTGCAAACAGGTGAATAGTTCCAATTTCTCGCTCTCCTCTGATCAGCACTTCCTCACGCAATACCCGGAAGTTTTTCAGGACAGTCTGGGCCACTGCACAAAAACCAAGATTTCGTTGACCTTGAAGCAACACGCCCAACCAGTTTTTCGACCGAAGCGGCCGGTTCCGTTTCACGCTATCCAGAAGGTGGACGAAGAGCTGGATCGACTCCAACGGTCGGACATCATCACACCCGTGGATTTTTCCGACTGGGCGGCACCTATCGTCGTAGTCAAGAAACCCGGCGGCAAGGTGCGGGTATGTGCCGATTACTCCACTGGGCTCAATGCGGCACTCGAGAGCAACAACTATCCACTTCCAACGCCGGAGGAGATCTTCAGCAAAGTGTCTGGCAGTCGAATCTTCAGCATCATCGACCTGTCGGACGCATACTTGCAGGTGGAGGTCGACGACGAGTCCAAGAAGTTGTTGACCATCAACACCCACCGAGGCTTATTCCGGTTCAACCGTTTGGCACCAGGTGTCAAATCAGCCCCCGGCGCGTTCCAGCAGCTGATGGCGAAGATGGTAGCCGGTCTACGCGGCGTAGAAGTTTTCCTCGACGACATTCTGGTGCACAGCAAGACGCTCGAGGAACACAACCGAATCCTGCACATGCTCTTCCGGCGCCTGCGTGAATATGGTTTTCACCTGCGAGCGGAAAAATGCCGGTTCTATCAAGATCAGCTCAAATACCTCGGACACATCATCAGTGCCAGGGGTATCCAACCGGATCCAGCGAAAATTGCAGCGATTTCGGAGATGCCTGCTCCAACCGACGTGTCCACATTGCGCTCATTCCTGGGTGCAGTGAATTTCTACGGGAAGTTCGTCCGTGAGATGCATCAACTACGCCATCCGTTGGACAACCTGCTCAAGAAAGACACGAAGTTCGTCTGGAATCAAGAGTGTCAGCACGCTTTCCAAAACATCAAGCGCGTGTTGCAGTCCGATCTTTTGCTCGTTCACTACAATCCAGAGC
Source organism: Aedes albopictus (assembly GCF_035046485.1). Classification (NCBI taxonomy): domain Eukaryota; kingdom Metazoa; phylum Arthropoda; class Insecta; order Diptera; family Culicidae; genus Aedes; species Aedes albopictus. Next base: position 179,365,876 of record NC_085136.1, on the reverse strand, counting down.
AAGAGATCATCGTAGCGGGGGACGCTTCCAAAACAGGCATCGGTGCGGTCATTCTGCATCGTTTCTCGAACGGCACCATCAAGGCGGTGTCACACGCATCAAGATCACTGTCCGCAGCAGAGCAGAACTACAGCCAGATCGAAAAGGAAGCACTGGCATTGGTTTTCGCTTGTACGAAGTTTCACCGCATGCTGTGGGGTCGCCGTTTCACATTGCAAACGGACCATCAGCCGTTGCTGCGAGTGTTCGGTTCCAAAAAGGGCATTCCCGTGCATTCCGCAAATCGACTCCAGCGATGGGCCCTGACGCTGTTGGGGTACGACTTCCAAATCGAATACGTGGCAACGCAAGACTTCGGCTACGCTGACGTGCTCTCTCGACTGATTAGCAATCACCAGAAGCCCGAAGAAGAAGCAGTCATCGCCGCAGTTCGAATTGAAGAAGATGTCAGTTCCTGCTTCCACGATTCGTTCCAACATTTGCCAGTCACCTACGAGATGCTCAAGGCCGTCACCAAGAAGGACACCGTGCTGCAGAAGGTAATTTCTTTCGTTCAAGGTACCTGGCCGGCGCGCTGCGAAGGCATCCAAGACATCGAGGTTCGATCGTTCTTCAGCCGTCGTGATTCCTACTCCGTAATCGACGGTTGCCTCATGATGGTCGACCGAATCGTGGTTCCAATGTCCCTTCAAAAACGAATCCTCAAGCAAGTACACGAAGGACACCCTGGCATCGAGCGGGCAAAAGCAGTTGCTCGTGGAATCGTGTTCTGGCCGACGATGGATGAAGACATCACCAGCTACGTCCGCCGGTGCTCGAGCTGTGCAAGTGCTGCCAAATCTCCGCCACAAGCTCAACCACAACCATGGCCTCGCACTGAGGGACCGTGGCAACGCATCCATATCGATTTTGCTGGACCTGTGGATGGAATGTACTATTTAGTAATGGTGGATTCTTTCTCCAAGTGGCCGGAGATTCTTCAAACTCGTTCTCCTACAACCTCTACTACCATCGCTTTCCTGCAAGAAGGTATCTCTCGATTCGGAATCCCTTTGGTCATCGTTTCCGATAACGGAAGTCAGTTCACAAGCGCTGATTTCCGTACGTTTTGCGAAAAGTTTCGAATCGTCCACATCCGAACAGCGCCCTACCACCCACAATCAAACGGGCAAGCGGAAAGGTTTGTGGATACGTTGAAGAGATCGCTCAAGAAAATCGTCGGGGGAGGAGAAACATCAACCGCTAGCGCACTGCAAACGTTCCTGTATGTATACCGATCCACCCCGTCAACGGTGTTGAACGGTAAGTCTCCTGCCCAGATCATGCTTGGACGGCCGATGAGGACAACTTTGGACCTGTTGCGACCATCACCGAAACCCGATTTCCAGCCACAACTCTCAGGTAAACGAAGTTTTTCGGCAGGTTCCAAAGTATTCGCCAAGGTCTATTCTTCAAACGAGAACTGGAAGTGGATGCCTGGAACCATTCTTGAAGCAATCGGGAGTGTGAGCTACAATGTCCTGCTGGATTGTCAAGTGGGCCGACGCAAGGTTCTGCGCTCACATGTCGACCAGCTCCGTTCGAGGATGGAAGAAGCCGTTCCAGTTGAACCAGCGCCGCTGTCTATCTTAATCGACGATTTTGGCCTTTCCGCAAACGAAGCAACACAGCCCCGGCGAAGCGAGTCACCGGCCGTCATATCAGATCAGCAGTCATTTCCCGAAGAAACTGTTGAGTCATCCGTGGTTGTTCCTGAAGAAACTCTGTCGATTGAAGAAGAAGAAACTCTATTACCGACGGATAACAGTCTGCCCATCCAAACATCAACACCCGTGCAGCCAGTATCGCGACGTCCAGAGCGCTCAATCCGGCCGCCGAGGAGATTGGCTGATTTCCACTGCTATCAACTCAAAGGGGGAGATGCTACCATGGGTACGAGACCGAGCAAGAATCGCAGTAGCCATGGTCGAGATGATGCAGATTCAAAGTGAAAAATTTTGACATTCAAGTTTTACCTTCCGAATAAATAAGTCACTTTTATGTTAGCTCTTTCTTTTACTGAATAATTATTGAAGAAGGTAACACTTATGATGCGCAATATAACCTGAATGTATTTTCGGGTGATTTTGCGCTTTCTTAGCTTAGCTGAGGCTAAGAATTGCTCTAGATTTCTATGATGTAACACCAAATTCGATATGATGTTTATTTGTTCCACATCATTAAGTCAAGACATAACCAACAATAGTACGCCACTATACTCGGTTTGTGGCTGCCGCTCTCCATCCTCGGTCACGCCCAATGCTCGCCAAGTCACGCTCCACCTGGTCCGCCCATCGTGCTCTCTGCGCTCCACGTCTTCTTGTGCCAACCGGATCCGTTGCAAACACCAGCTTTGCAGGGTTGTTGTCCGGCATTCTTGCAACATGCCCTGCCCACCGTATCCTTCCGGCTTTGGCCACCTTCTGGATGCTGGGTTCGCCGTAAAGTGCAGCGAGCTCGTGGTTCATCCTTCTACGCCACACACCGTTCTCCTGCACGCCACCGAAGATCGTTCTTAGCACGCGTCGCTCGAAAACTCCGAGTGCTTGTAGGTCCTCCTCGAGCATGGTCCATGTCTCGTGCCCGTAGAGGATCACCGGTCTTATTAGCGTTTTGTACATGGTGCATTTGGTGCGTGGGTGAATCTTTTTCGACCGCAGTTTCTTCTGGAGCCCGTAGTAGGCCCGACTTCCGCTGATGATGCGCCTCCGAATTTCACGGCTCACGTTGTTGTCAGCCGTCAGTAAGGATCCGAGGTAGACGAATTCCTCCACCACCTCGAAAGTATCCCCGTCTATCGTAACATTACTACCCAGACGGATCCGGTCGTGTTCGGTTCCGCCTACCAGCATGTACTTTGTTTTTGAGGCATTCACCACCAGTCCGACCTTTGCTGCTTCGCGTTTCAGGCGGGTGTACAGTTCTGCCACCGTTCCAAATGTTCTAGCGATAATGTCCATGTCGTCCGCAAAGCACACAAATTGACCGGATTTTGTGAAAATCGTTCCCCGGCTGTTGAGCCCAGCTCGTCGCATCACACCTTCCAGCGCGATGTTGAAGAGTAGACATGAGAGTCCGTCACCTTGTCGCAGTCCCCGGCGAGATACGAATGAACTGGATAGTTCACCCGAAACCCTTACGCAGTTTTGCACACCGTCCATCGTTGCTTTAATCAGTCTAGTCAGCTTCCTAGTAAAGCCGTTTTCGTCCATGATTCTCCATAGCTCTGCGCGGTCGATACTATCGTATGCCGCTTTGAAGTCGATGAACAGGTGGTGCGTTGGGACCTGGTATTCACGGCATTTCTGGAGGATTTGCCGTACGGTAAAGATCTGGTCCGTTGTCGACCGGCCGTCGATGAAGCCGGCTTGATAACTTCCCACGAACTCATTTGTTTTAGGTGACAGACGACGGAAGATGATCTGGGATAGCACTTTGTAGGCAGCATTCAAAATAGTGATCGCCCTGAAGTTCTCACATTCCAAATGGTCGCCTTTCTTGTGAATGGGGCAGATTACCCCTTCCTTCCACTCCTCCGGTAGCTGTTCGGTTTCCCAGATCCTGACTATCAGCCGATGCAGACAGGTGGCCAACTTTTCTGGGCCCATCTTGATGAGTTCAGCTGCGATACCATCCTTACCAGCTGCTTTGTTGGTTTTGAGCTGGTGAATGGCATCCTTAACTTCCCTCAGCGTGGGAGTTGGTTCATTTCCGTCCTCCGCTGCACTGGCGTCGTCGTTCCTTCCGTTGCCGTGGGCTACGTTCTCCACGCCGTTCAGGTGCTGATCGAAGTGCTGCTTCCACCTTTCGATCACCTCACGTCCGTCCGTCAAGAGGCCTCCGTCTTTATCCCTGCATATTTTGGCTCGCGGCACGAAGCCGCTGCGGGATGCGTTGAGCTTCTGATAGAACTTCCGTGTTTCTTGGGAACGGCACAGCAGTTCCATTTCTTCACACTCCGCTTCTTCCAGGCGGCGCTTTTTCTCCCGAAAGAGGCGGGTCTGCTGTTTCCGCTTCTGTTTGTAACGTTCCACGTTCTGTCGTGTCCCTTGCTGCAGCATTACCGCCCTCGCTGCGTTCTTCTCCTCCAAAACCGTTCTGCACTCTTCGTCGAACCATTCGTTCCGTCGATTCCGTTCCACGTACCCGATGGTGTTCTCGGCTGCGTCGTTGATGGCTGCTTTCACTGTACTCCAGCAGTCCTCTGATGTGCAATGTAACCTGAATGTATTTTCAGGTGATTTTGCGCTTCCTAAGCTTAGCTCAGGCTAAGGAAAACACAAAATTCCATATGATGCACAATGTAACCTGAATGTATTTTCAGGTGGTTTTGCGCTTTCTTAGCTCAGGCTAAGGAAAACACCATATTCCATATGATGCACAATGTAACCTGAATGCATTTTTAGGTGATTTTGCGCTTCCTTAGCTTAGCTCAGGTTTAGGAAAACAACAGATTCCATATGATGCGAAATATAACCTGAATGCATTTTCGGGTGATTTTACGCTTCCTGAGCTTAGCTCAGGCTAAGAATTGCTCTAGATTCCATATGATGCTTATCATAACCCGAATGTATTTTCGGGTGATTTTGCGCTTCCTAAACATAGCTCAGGCTTAGGATTGCTCTAGATTCTATATGATGTGCAATGTAACCTGAATGCATTTTCAGGTGATTTTGCGCTTCCTAAGCTTAGCTGAGGCTTAGGAAAACACCAGATTCCATATGATGTGCAATGTAACCTGAATGTATTTGCGGGTGATTTTGCGTTTCCTAGGCATAGCTCTGGCTTGGGATTGCCCTAGATTCTATATAATGTGCAATGAATGCTGAATGCATTTTCAGGTGATTTTGCGCTTCCTAAGCTTAGCTCAGGCTTAGGAAAACACCAGATTTGATATAATGTGCAATGTAACCTGAATGTATTTTCAGGTGATTTTGCGCATCATATGGAATCTAGAAAAATTCTTAGCCTGAGCTCTTAGAAAGCGCAAAATCACCCGAAAATACATTCGCATCATATGGAATCTAGAGCAATTCTTAGCCTCAGCTAAGCTCAGAAAGCGCAAAATCACCCGAAAATACATTCAGGTTATATTGCGCATCATAAGGAATCAAGAGCTAAGCTCAGGAAGCGCAAAATCACCAGAAAATGCATTCAGGTTACATTATGCATCATATGGAATCTGGTGTTTTCCTTAGCCTGAGCTAAGCTTAGGGAGCGCAAAATAACCTGAAAATACATTCAGGTTACATTGCACATCATGTCGAATTTGCTAAGCTCAGGAAGCGCAAAATCATAGCTGAGGCTTAGGAAAACAGCAGATTCCATATGATGTGCTCAGGCTTAGGAAAACACCAGATTCGATATAATGTGCAATGTAACCTGAATGTATTTGCGGGTGATTTTGCGTTTCCTAAGCATAGCTCAGGCTTAGGAAAACACCAGATTCGATATAATGTGCAATGTAACCTGAATGTATTTTCAGGTGATTTTGCGCATCATATGGAATCTAGGGAAATTCTTAGCCTGAGCTAAGCTTAGGAAGCGCAAAACCACCCGAAAATACATTCGCATCATATGGAATCTAGAGCAATTCTTAATCTCAGCTAAGCTCAGGAAGCGCAAATTCACCCAAAAATGCATTCAGGTTACATTGTGCATCACATGGAAACTGGTGTTTTACTTAGCCTGAGCTAAACTTAGGAAGCGCAAAAACACCCGAAAATACATTCAGGTTATATTGCGCATCATATGGAATCTAGAGCAATCCCAAGCCTGAGCTGAGCCTAGGAAGCGCAAAAAAGAAGCGCAAAATCACCTGAAAATACATTCAGGTTATATTGCACATCATATCGAATTTGGTGTTTTGCTAAGCCTGAGTTAACCTTCCGTTAATCGCGCTGTTGTACTTTGTACAACACATGAGAATTATCGACTATTACTTTGAAACCATCTTTTCTATCGATGTCAACCCCAAATGTATTCTACAGGAATTTTATTTGGAATATTATAAGACCTTTTTTGAAAACAGTATAACTCCTTATAATGCGGAAAATTGAAAATCGCAATATGAAGAACGTACTATATTTAAGATAAAATAGACAGTTGAATGTGAATTAGTGAATTCCAAAATCTAAAGGATCTAGAAATATGGTGTATTCGGCAAAGTTACTTGGGATATCAAGGGCCTTCGCGAGGTGATCTGAGAAATTGAGATTTCAACCGATAGGCGGCGCTAGTGAGCATGTAATTTTTATATCCCATATAACTCATCCTGAGTACTTAGAAAGATGGTGTCTTCGGCAAGGTTGTTTGGTTTGTTAAACACTAACTGATGGAGAACCGTTTGGTTTGAAATTCCACATCTAGGTGGCACTAGTGGGCATTGAAATTTTATAACTCATACATTTCTGGACCCTGATTACTTAGTGTGGTAGTTTCGATGCCATCGAGTAGGCGGTGTGGTTGTTTAATGAATAAAATATTGCTATTCGTCGCCAATGTGGTGTTTCTTTCTTGACAGTTCTATTACTAATGATCTTTCTAAACACACCGCCTACTTAGCGGTCTGCTAAACTACCACATCTCCTTTTCTTCAACGAAAGATGTTTGTTTTGCGACTGATTTCCTCTAGAAGTGGTTGCATGTTAAACACCGAGGAAGAAATGCAGCAGCTCCCTTCTCAGACGAGCTTCTTATCTCATTTTCCGCAGGACTCAACAGATCGCATCTGTTAGCGGTTCGACGGCATTGAAAAGTATCTGACTTCCGCAGGCTTCCAGCAGCAAAATATTCCTGTACTATAAGCTAGCTCTTGCTGATCCCTTACAACCGTTCCGAGCGCGCGTCATCGTGCACACTGGAGAATGCCTTTCTTTTCATCCTCTGAGGAAATTAGGACGTTGCGTTTCATCAAGAAGCGATTGGTGTTATATGGCAGTAACAGCGATTAATCGGACAAGATGAATGGATCTTTCATGGTGATGCTACCAGCACTTGGGTACATGGTACAGTGCATGGTACATACTTCCATTTGAACTTGGAATAAAGTCGCGAACTGGATGACCGTTCGGCACGCTTGGTTTTGCCACTGCGCTTTTTGCATTTGCTGTTGTTTTTATCACTACCGTCGTTACTTTACTGCTTCTACTGCCGCCTCTACCACTACCGGAAGACATAGCCAACCCGTCGACTCCGTTTGGTAGAAGCAACGAAATCAACACCATCTGAGTCGTTAACACCACACTCATCATCGGCGCCTGCAGTTGGCACCGTGGTTACATATTCTCTCGATCGGGTTTCTCCCATAGTGTTAGTTCAATCGGGTTCCGCATTGACTGCTACTGTTCCATCCATATCGGCTTCTACGGCAGTCCCAACGGATCGAATCCGTCCCAACATCTTTTTAATAACTTCCGCCGGATCCGACAGATCGTATCTGTCGCTACGGCAGCCCCCTTTTTGCTTGCACCGGCCAGATTTCCATCCACCGGTGGAGCATGTTATTCCTCTTTTGTCTGACTCGTCTCTTTTCTGACAGCCTGACCCGGTGGATCGCATCCACCGCTAAGGCAAGTTCCCTTCGTGAGGTGAACTTTTAACTCAGGACAGCCTGACCCGGTGGATCGTATCCACCGCTAAGGCAAGTTCCCTTCATGAGGCGAACTTTTTACAACTACCGGACCCGACAGTTCGAAACTGCCGCTACGGTTGCTTCCCTCTTAGGTAAGCATTCTTTCGCCGGACCCGACAGATCGTATCTGTCGCTACGGCAGCTCCCTTTTGAGGTGAGCTTTCCCTTTTTGCCTGCACCGGTCAAACTTTCATCCGCCGGTGAGGCATCTTTTCCCTCATCCCACTTCTGAAATCTGTAGTGAAACGACTTCAGTGATTGGCGGTTGGGAACAGAATGATTTATTAACAAAAATCCTTCTATCTGTCTAATCCCTAATTCATGACCTACTTGAATAATCTATACATGATACTACAATATATATATATAATTGGCTACCCTGCCTGCCACTACCGAGGGACATAGCCAATACGTTGACTCCGTTAATGGTAGAAGCAACGAAATTAACACCACGATTTGGAAGATCCAGATTCCAGACAATAGAAAATTCAAGATCTGTTGTCCGTGCAAGGACGTACAGGTGCAGCAAGTGAAGCTAACATCAAGAAGGAACTTTTTTCGCTAAGCAGCAGCGTAAGCTTCTCATCAGGACGACCGGCGTTCAATAAAGAAGGTTCGGAAGCAAATCGTTACTGGTATCGGTTTCCCGGATACCCGGATGAAGAGGTCATCATTCAGCATCAGCAGGAACAAAGTTTGAAGACCGTGGTAATTATGTACTGTCTGATTCCCGACGGATTGCATCTGATCGGGTCAGACGAAAAATCTCGCTCAAAATAAGTGTGATGCCGTAGCAATGGATTCGATCCATTGGGCCCGGTTGTAAAATGCTCAAAAGGAGCAACCGAAGCGGCAGATACGATCTGTTGGGTCCGGTAGTATCGTTAATGAAGCTTGCCTTATAAGGGAGCTGCCGTAGCAACAGATACGATCTGTTGGGTCCGGCGAAAAACTTCACCTCAAAAGGGAAGTTACCTTAGCAACGGATTCGATCCGTTGGGTCAGGTTGTCAAAGAAAATGTTTGCTCTAAAAGAGAACGTGGAGTCAAATGCTTGCCTTAGAAGGAAGCAGCCGTAGCGACAGATTCGATCTGTTGGGTCCGGTGAAAAACTTCACCTCAAAAGGGAAGTTACCTTAGCGACGGATTCGATCCGTCGGGTCAGGTTGTGCAAAAGGGCAGTTTACCGTTAGAAGGAAGTTTTTAGTAAAATGCTTGCCGTAGAAGGGAACAGTCGTTACAACGGACAAGATGTGTCAGTGCAATTCTGAAGGAATTTTGACGAAACATTAATAACATTGAAGAACTTTTTAAATAATTTGAAATCTTCGTAGAATTGGTGGAGAAATAATTCCTGACGATTATATTTGTAAAAGTCTCCGACAAATCTATTAATATTAAACTCGCCGAAAATACAGAAGCATTACAAGTTGAGGCTTCACTTTTCAGACAAATGTTTGCTAAAGTTTATATGCCGTTGTTAAAGAAAACGAGATGTGGTAGTTTAGTCAAGAGTAAGAGTGGCGTCGTCGACACGTGTGTGGGGGTGGTGTGGAGAGCAGTGAAAAGGCTCTGAAGATAATGAGTGGTGTGGAGTTTGTACGTCCAATGTACTTGACAGCTTGACTAATAATAATCTTCCCGTACACATCGCCTACTTAGCAATATGCTAAACTACCACATCTCCTTTTCTTATCAAGCTGTCAACAAGAATGGATGTGAAAACTCCACATTGGCGACAAGGTTGGGATCCATGGGCCGTGTTAGACGAGAGAAGTGCTGCAGCTGATGGAAAGGTTAAGCCATGTTTCCTGTTGAAGACTTCGAACATCCGAATCATCTGTTGAAGCTTGCCCATAAGATTAAGTTCTTTTCCTGCACCTGCCGAAATACGCATCAAGTCACAGTACCAAATGCTTCTCCTTGGCAAGACTGGAGTTGCATTAAAGAAAATCCGGAAGAAACTGAACCTTACCTCGTTTTCGGGCCCCAAGATGAGTAAGAAGTTCGTTACATCATCGGTAAGGAGAAGAAAGGTTGGTAATTATATGTACTGTCTGATTCCCGACGGATAGCATCTGATCGGGTCAAAAAAAAAAAAGTTGGCAAAACGGATGTGAATCCGCCAGTAGAGGTGGGAATGTAAAAACAAAAGTTGCCTTAGCAACGGATACGATCCGTTGTGGCTAGAGGTAAAATGCTCACCTGGAGAGGGAGCTACCGTAGCGGCAGATACGATCTGTCGGGTCCGGTTGTTGTCAGAAAAGAAGCTCGCCTTAGTAGGGAGCTGCTGAAGCGACAGATTCGATCTGTCGGGTCCAGCGACAAATTGCTCACCTTAGAAGGGAGCAACCGAAGCGGCAGTTTCGAGCTGTCGGGTCCGGTGGTTGTGAAAAAGCTTGCCTTTGAAGGGAGCTGCTGTAGCGATGGATTCGATCCATTGGGTCCAGCGTTAAGAATGCTCGTATAAAAAAGAGCAACCGTAGCGGCAGATACGATCTGTCGGGTCCGGTGGTTGTTTAAAAAAATCAGATGGGAGTTACTGAAGCAACGGACTCGATCTGTCGGGTCCACGGGAATTGCTGGCATTATAAGGCAATAACTGTAGTTTCGAGCTGTCAGATCCGGTAATTGTAAAAATGCAACAATTTTTATCTGTTCTGTTCGGAAAAAAGTAAAACATTTTAATGATATTATACAAGCTGTCAACAAGAATGGATGTGAAAACTCCACATTAAGTAAAAAGGAAAAGCTCACCTTTCGAAGGGAGCTGCTGAAGCGACGGATTCGATCCGTTGGGTCCAGCGAGAGACTGCCGTAGAAGCCGAAATGGATGGAGCAGTAGCAGTCAATGCGGAACCCGATTGAACTAGCACTTTGGGAGAAACCCGATCGAGAGAATCTGTAACCACAGCACCAGCTGCAGGCACCGACGATGAGTGTGGTGTTAACGACTCGGGTGGTGTTAATTTCGATGTTTCTACCAAACGGAGTCGAAGAGTTGGCTACGTCCCCCGGTAGTGGTAGAGGTGGTAGTAGAAGCAGTAAGGTAACGACGGCAGTGACAACAGCAAATACAAAAAGCGCAGCGGAAAAACCAAGCAAGGCGAACGGTTATCCAGTTCACGACCTTATTTCAAGTTCAAATGGAAGTATGTAGCATGTACCCAAGCGAGCATCACCAAAAGATTCATTCATCTTGTCCGTTACTACCATATAACACCAAACGCTTCTTGATGAATCGCCACGTCCTAACAGAGGATGAAAAGAATTTCCTTACCAAGGCGTTCTACAATGTGTACGACGACGCGCGCTCGGAACGGTTGGAAGGGCTCAGCAAGAGCTAGCTAATAGTACAGGAATATATGCTGCGGAAGTCAGAGACATTACAACGCCGTCGAATCGCTAACAGATGCGATCTGTTGAGTTCGGCGGAAAATGAGATAAGAAGCTCGTCTGAGAAGGGAGCTGCTGCATTTATTCCTCGGTGTTTAACATGCAACCACATCCAGAGGAAACCAGTCGCAAAACAAACATCTTTCATTGAAGAAAAGGAGAGAAGCTCGTCTGAGAAGGGAGCTGCTGCATTTATTCCTCGGTGTTTAACATGCAACCACATCCAGAGGAAACCAGTCGCAAAACAAACATCTTTCATTGAAGAAAAGGAGATGTGGTAGCGTCAGACCGCTTAGCAGGCGGTGTGTTTAGAAAGATCATTAGTAATAGAACTGTCAAGAGAGAAACACCACATTGTTAAGGCTAGGATACCTTAAAGTGTTTATGGTCAACCATGGCCTCACGGGAAGCGTGTTCCGAAATCACAGTTTCAAAGTCAACACGTTTTATGATTCCAGTCCGGTCAGATACAATATGCCAAAGCAATTTTACGATGCTTGGTACCGAAATTGCTACTAATCTACCGAAAATCCCATCCTCGTCGCCAATGTGGTGTTTCTCTCTTGACAGTTCTATTACTAATGATCTTTCTAAACACACCGCCTGCTAAGCGGTCTGACGCTACCACAATTAGTAATAGAACTGTCAAGAGAGAAACACCACATTGGCGACGAGAAACAAGAACCCTGCGTGAAAAATCGAAGCTGATTGAAATTTGACCCGGAATATGAACTAGCGTGGTAAATTGGTAAATATAGACTGCCTGATCCCGGCGGATAGTATCTGACCGGGTCAGACAAAAGAGGGAAAAGATGCCTCACCGGCGGATGAAAATCTGACCGGTGCAGGCGAAAAGGAAAAGCTCACCTCAGAAGGGAGCTGCCGTAGCGACAGATACGATCTGTCGGGTCCGGCGAAAGAATGCTTACCTAAGAGGGAAGCAACCGTAGCGGCAGTTTCGAACTGTCGGGTCCGGTAGTTGTAAAAAGTTCGCCTCATGAAGGGAACTTGCCTTAGCGGTGGATACGATCCACCGGGTCAGGCTGTCCAAAGTTAAAAGTTCACCTCACGAAGGGAACTTGCCTTAGCGGTGGATGCGATCCACCGGGTCAGGCTGTCAGAAACGAGACGGGTCAGACAAAAGAGGAATAAGATGGTCCACCGCCGGATGAAAATCTGGCCGGTGCAAGTAAAAAGGAAAAGCTCACCTTTCGAAGGGAGCTGCTGAAGCGACGGATTCGATCCGTTGGGTCCAGCGAGAGACTGCCGTAGAAGCCGAAATGGATGGAGCAGTAGCAGTCAATGCGGAACCCGATTGAACTAGCACTTTGGGAGAAACCCGATCGAGAGAATCTGTAACCACGGCACCAGCTGCAGGCACCGACGATGAGTGTGGTGTTAACGACTCGGGTGGTGTTAATTTCGATGTTTCTACCAAACGGAGTCGAAGAGTTGGCTACGTCCCCCGGTAGTGGTAGAGGTGGTAGTAGAAGCAGTAAGGTAACGACGGCAGTGACAACAGCAAATACAAAAAGCGCAGCGGAAAAACCAAGCAAGGCGAACGGTTATCCAGTTCACGACCTTATTTCAAGTTCAAATGGAAGTATGTAGCATGTACCCAAGCGAGCATCACCAAAAGATTCATTCATCTTGTCCGTTACTACCATATAACACCAAACGCTATGTAGCATGTACCCAAGCGAGCATCACCAAAAGATTCATTCATCTTGTCCGTTACTACCATATAACACCAAACGCTTCTTGATGAATCGCCACGTCCTAACAGAGGATGAAAAGAATTTCCTTACCAAGGCGTTCTACAATTTGTACGACGACGCGCGCTCGGAACGGTTGGAAGGGCTCAGCAAGAGCTAGCTAATAGTACAGGAATATATGCTGCGGAAGTCAGAGACATTACAACGCCGTCGAATCGCTAACAGATGCGATCTGTTGAGTTCGGCGGAAAATGAGATAAGAAGCTCGTCTGAGAAGGGAGCTGCTGCATTTATTCCTCGGTGTTTAACATGCAACCACATCCAGAGGAAACCAGTCGCAAAACAAACATCTTTCATTGAAGAAAAGGAGATGTGGTAGCGTCAGACCGCTTAGCAGGCGGTGTGTTTAGAAAGATCATTAGTAATAGAACTGTCAAGAGAGAAACACCACACTAATGATCTTTCTAAACACACCGCCTGCTAAGCGGTCTGACGCTACCACAAGATGGGAGTTGCTGAAATAACGGACTCAATCTGTCGAGTCCACGAGAATTGCTGGTATTATAAGGCAACAACTGAAGTGGCAGTTTCAAGCTGTCAGATCCGGTAATTGTAAAAATGTAACAAATCTTATCTGCCCTGTTCAGAAAACATTGTAATAATATTGATTACAGCAAATGCATAAATCAAAAACGCTGTGCTCTACGCTGTAGTTAATTGCTGAGTAACGTGGCAATGCTAAACCGGCTAAACCAAATGATAACGGGGATAAATTATCAAAAACGCATGATATCGTGGAACGTGCGGTACAACAATGGGAATAACTTAAGGCTGGAATACTAATAAAAAAAATAAGAGTTCCGCATCTTTGATATCTGTAGCAGCCAAGACTAGAACGATATAGCTGTCACTACTGAACTTGGCCAAATATCAACGGTGTAAGACGTTCTTGTAGACCACTATGAAACATCGAAGCCCAACATGAAAGAAAAGAAGATGTGGTAGTTTCGATGCCATCGAGTAGGCGGTGTGGTTGTGATGGATCATATTACACAAGCTGTCAACAAGAATGGATGTGAAAACTCCACATTGGCGACAAGGTTGGGATTCAGGACGGATCCATTGGTCGTGTTAGACGAAAGAAGTGCTGCAGCAGATGATGAAAAGGTTAAGCCATGTTTCCTGCTGAAGACTTTGAACATCCGAATCATCTGTTGAAGCGTGCCTACAAGATTAAGTTCTTTTCCTGCACCTGCCGAAATACGCATCAAGTTACAGTACCACAAGCTTCTCTTTGGCAAGATTTGAGTTGCTATAAAGAAAATCCGGAAGAAACTGATCCTTGCCTCGTTTTCTGGCCCAGGAAGGAAGATCGTTACATCATCGGTTAGAAGGAGAAAGTTTGGTAATTATACATACTGTCTGATTCCCGACGGATAGCATCTGATCGGGTCAGACAAAACAAAATCTTGCCCTGAAGTAGGCAAAGGGATATAAATCCGGCCAGTATAGCCGGGAATGTAAAAACAAAAGTTGCCGTAGCAACGGATACGATCCGTTGGGGCTATAAATAAAATGCTCACCTCAAAAGGGAGCTACCGTAGCGGCAGATACGATCTGTCGGGTCCGGTTGTTGTCAGGAAAGAAGCTCGCCTTAGTAGGGAGCTGCTGAAGCGACGGATTCGATCTGTCGGGTCCAGCGACAAATTGCTCACCTTAGAAGGGAGCAACCGTAGCGGCAGTTTCGAGCTGTCGGGTCCGGTGGTTGAGAAAAAGCTCGCCTTTGAAGGGAGCTGCTGAAGCGATGGATTCGATCCATTGGGTCCAGCGTTAAGAATGCTCGTATAAAAAGCAACCGTAGCGGCAGTTTCGAGCTGTCGGGTCCGGTGGTTGGTAAAAAAAAAACAGATGGGAGTTGCTGAAATAACGGACTCAATCTGTCGAGTCCACGAGAATTGCTGGTATTATAAGGCAACAACTGAAGTGGCAGTTTCAAGCTGTCAGATCCGGTAATTGTAAAAATGTAACAAATCTTATCTGCCCTGTTCAGAAAACATTGTAATAATATTGATTACAGCAAATGCATAAATCAAAAACGCTGTGCCCTACGCTGTAGTTAATTGCTGAGTAACGTGGCAATGCTAAACCGGCTAAACCAAATGATAACGGGGATAAATTATCAAAAACGCATGATATCGTGGAACGTGCGGTACAACAATGGGAATAACTTAAGGCTGGAATACTAATAAAAAAATAAGAGTTCCGCATCTTTGATATCTGTAGCAGCCAAGACTAGAACGATATAGCTGTCACTACTGAACTTGGCCAAATATCAACGGTGTAAGACGTTCTTGTAGACCACTATGAAACATCGAAGCCCAACATGAAAGAAAAGAAGATGTGGTAGTTTCGATGCCATCGAGTAGGCGGTGTGGTTGTGATGGATCATATTACACAAGTTGTCAACAAGAATGGATGTGAAAACTCCACATTGGCGTGCTTCTTTCCTGACAACAACCGGACCCGACAGATCGTATCTGCCGCTACGGTAGCTCCCTTTTGAGGTGAGCATTTTATTTATAGCCCCAACGGATCGTATCCGTTGCTACGGCAACTTTTGTTTTTACATTCCCGGCTATACTGGCCGGATTTATATCCCTTTGCCTACTTCAGGGCAAGATTTTGTTTTGTCTGACCCGATCAGATGCTATCCGTCGGGAATCAGACAGTATGTATAATTACCAAACTTTCTCCTTCTAACCGATGATGTAACGATCTTCCTTCCTGGGCCAGAAAACGAGGCAAGGATCAGTTTCTTCCGGATTTTCTTTATAGCAACTCAAATCTTGCCAAAGAGAAGCTTGTGGTACTGTAACTTGATGCGTATTTCGGCAGGTGCAGGAAAAGAACTTAATCTTGTAGGCACGCTTCAACAGATGATTCGGATGTTCAAAGTCTTCAGCAGGAAACATGGCTTAACCTTTTCATCATCTGCTGCAGCACTTCTTTCGTCTAACACGACCAATGGATCCGTCCTGAATCCCAACCTTGTCGCCAATGTGGAGTTTTCACATCCATTCTTGTTGACAGCTTGTGTAATATGATCCATCACAACCACACCGCCTACTCGATGGCATCGAAACTACCACACTTAGAAAGATGGTGTCTTCTGCAAAGTTGTTTAGTAGATCAAACACTAACTAATGAAGACAAGTATGATGTGGAATTCCACATCCAGGTGGCGCAAGTGAGTACTCAAATATTATAACTAGTAATCGAGATCCTGATTACTTAGAAAGATGATGTCTTCAGCAAAATTGTTTAGTAGATCGAACACTAACTGATGGAGAGCCGTATGATTTGAAACTCCACATCTAGGTGGCGCTAGTGGGTATTCAAATTTTTTAACTCATGTGTCTCAGGACCCTGATTATTTAGAAAGATGATGTCTGCTGAAAAGTTGTTTAGTAGATCAAACACTAACTGATGAAGACAAGTATGACGTGCAATTTCACATCCAGGTGGCATTCCCATTTTGTACCTCATATATCTCAAGATCCTGATTACTTAGAAAGATAATGTCTTCGACATTCTTGTTTGATGGATAAAGGATGGATGTACTTATCCCGTGACATTGACAACCTTAAGATAGAGTATATTGAAATACGACGGTCAGATATTAAATATTTTACTAAGCGCTTTAACTTCATGTAAAATTAATCAATCAAGTGCAAATTTAAACAAATTATAATCAACTAGTTGTGTAATTTTCAAATTTTGAAAACATTCGGAAGTATAAAAATTTACAGCTCGTTGATTTTTTTCTAGATGAATAATAACACGTTCATGCTTTTGCAAATTTACAAATAGCGTCTTCTGGTGGCAAAAGCACGAATCAAATGGTCAATCAACTGAAAGCCCTTGATCTACCAACCAACCTTGCCAAAGATATCAACTTCCCAGGTAATCAGACTCGGAGATATATAAGATATAAAATTTGCATACTCATTAGCACCACTTACTGGCGACCCATCAACCAAATGCACTTAACCTATTTGACAACTTTGCCGAAACCACCATCTCTCTTCTAGTAACCAGGTTCCTGAGAACTATTGCATATCAATTTTTTATGTTAACTAGCGTCATCTAGTGGTGACATTAAGATTCAAACGTACAACTATCTGTAAGTTTTCGGTCTTTTAGAAGGTCGGCACGAGAGGTAACTTTTCCTCCATTTGGTCTTTCATCTACCAAACAACTTTGCCGAAGACACCATCTTTCTGAGTAAAGTGGAGTTTCGTGGCCGTTCGGTTAGCGTTACCAAGCGTGTAGCCGCACCATGCTATCCACTGGTGCATGTAATGTATGTCGTGGTCCATGGTCTAGTGTTAAGTTCTGTTCAGTCTGTACAGCCTCTGGCTGAAGACGGTGTCCTGTGCCTTTTTAATCGGGATCCTGAGCTACATGAGATTAAAAATTTACATGCTCACTAGCGCAACTGTCACTCATCTATAAGCCCTTGATATACCAAACATCTTTGCCGAAGACACTATCTTTCTAAGTAATAAGGGTCCAGAGATACATAATATATAATATTTACGTTGTCACTAGCACCGCCAAGTGATAAAATTTCAAATTAAACTGCGAATCATCCGTAAGTACTTGACCTACCAAACAACTTTGTCGAAGACACCATCTTTCTAAGTTATCAGGTTCCCGAGATACATAGGATATAAAGTTTATTTGCTCACTAGCGCAGCCTAGTGGTGGAATTTACAATTAAACGGCCAATAATGTGTAAGCCGTTTACCTACCAAACAACTTTGCCGAAGACATCATCTTTCTAAGACATCAGGATCCTGAGATATAAGATATCACATGATATTGCTCACTAGCGACGCCTAGTGGACGTATTACGAATCAACTTTGTCAGCATCAAGTAGCCCATGAAATTTACAACAACTTTGCCAAAGACAGTCCTCCTCTAAACAATCAGGATCCTTAGATATTTCAGAATGTGTGGGTGTTGTACAAAGTACAACGCGCGACTGCTCGCGTTACAAAAATTGGCGCGAGTACTGAAAGGTTAAGCTTAGGAAGCGCAAAATCACCTGAAACTGCATTCAGGTTACATTGCACATCATATAGAATCTAGAGCAATCCTAAGCCTGAGCTATGCTTAGGAAGCGCAAAATCACCCTCAAATACATTCAGGTTACATTGCGCATCATATTGCATTCAGGTTACATTGCGCATCATATGGAATCTGGTGTTTTCCTAAGCCTGAGCTTTGCTTAGGAAGCGCAAAATCACCCGAAACTGCATTCAGGTTATATTGCGCATGATATGGAATCTGGTGTTTTCCTAAGCCTGAGCTAAGCTGAGGAAGCGCAAAATCACCCGAAAATGCATTGTGCATCATATGGAAACTGGTGTTTTACTAAGGCTGAGCTATGCTTAGGAAGCGCAAATTCACCCGAAAATACATTCAGGTTATATTGCGCATCATATGGAATCTTAATCAATCCTAAGCCTGAGCTAAGCTTAGGAAGCGCAAAATCACCTACATTGCACATCATATCGAATTTGGTGTTTTCCTAAGTCTGAGCTAAGCTTAGGAAACGCAAAAATCACCTGAAAATGCATTCAGGTTACATTGCACATCATATAGAATCTAGAGCAATCCCAAGCCTGAGCTATGCTAAGGAAACGCAAAATCACCCGCAAATACATTCAGGTTACATTGCACATTATATGGAAATTGGTGTTTTGCTAAGCCTGATCTATGCTTAGAAAGCGCAAAATCACCCGAAAATACATTCAGGTTATATTGCGCATTATATGGAATCTAGAGCAATCCTAAGCCTGAGCTATGCTTAGGAAGCGCAAAATCACCTGAAAATGCATTCAGGTTACCTTGCAAATCATTTAGAATCTAGAGCAATCCCAAGCCTGAGCTATGCTAAGGAAGCGCAAAATCACCCGCAAATTGATTCAGGTTACATTGTACCACATCATAAGCTTAGGAAGCGCAAAATCACCTGAAAATACATTCAGGTTACATTGCACATCATATCGAATTTAGTGTTTTCCTAAGCCTGAGCTAAGCTTAGGAAGCGCAAAATCACCCGAAAATGCATTCACGTTATATTTCGCATCATATGGAATCTAGAGTAATTCTTAGCCTCAGCTAAGCTCAGGAAGCGCAAAATCACTTGAAAATGCATTCAGGTTACATTGTGCATCATATGGAATCTGGTGTTTTCCTAAGCCTGAGCTATGCTTACGAAGCGCAAAATCACCCGAAAATACATTCCAGTTTCAATTGCGCATCATATGGAATCTAGATTCAATATGATGCGCAATGTATTCTGCTGAATGCATTTTCGGATGATTTTGCGCTTCCTAAGTTTAGCTCAGGCTTAGGAAAACACCAAATTCCATATGATGCGCAATATAACATGAATGCATTTTCGGGTGATTTTGCGCTTCCTAAGCTTAGCTCAGGCTTAGGAAAACAGTAAATTCGATATGATGTGCAATGTAACCTGAATGTATTGTCAGGTGATTTTGCGCTTCCTAAGCTTATGATGTGCAATGTAACCTGAATGTATTTGCGGGTGATTTTGCGCTTCCTAAGCATAGTTCAGGCTTAGGATTGCTCTAGATTCCATATGATGCGCAATATAACCTGAATGTATTTTCGGGTGATTTTGCGCTTCCTGAGCATAGCTCAGGCTTAGGAAAACACCAGATTCCATATGATGCGCAATGTAACCTGAATGCAATATGATGCGCAATGTAACCTGAATGCATTTTCGGGTAATTTTGCGCTTCCTAAGCTTAGTTCAGGCTTAGGATTGCTCTAGATTCCATATTGTAGTAGATTAAATAACTAGTAGTAGGCTGGGAGATGCCGGACGGCAGAGTGAAAAGAGCTGTCAATAAATACGGTTGCCACCCACCACAAATGGCTGACGAGGATGGGATCCAAGCCATGAAGAGAATCGGAACTTGAAAAACAAGATTTCAGGTATCCTGGACGATTTGATGGATTGATGAGCACGGACCGCAATTAATTTTACCATTCCTCTGTGGGCGAGATCTCCTAGGCGACCAAGGGAGATAGGGCCGGTGCTGTTTTACGACGTGAAATGTTATTCACGATGTGATATGGAGGACAGCCTTACAAACCCCCGGGATGGATGAAGACTCTTGGTGTTGTCAGCATGTTAGTTGCTACGATTTGTGCACTGCGAAAGCTAAAAAGGATCAATACGTTTCCGTACGCTATCAACCAGCGATAGGTAAATATGAATAAAATTTAAAGTCCAACATAATGGACACGCGCTGTTCCTGGAGAGAAACGCATATAACAAAATCCTTAACGAGTAACACGCTAGGCAACGTGTTAGCTCGGAGAAGGTAAGAAGTACCAAAGACCTTAACGGACAACATGCTGCCAACATGTTGGTCCGGAGAAGGCAAAGAAATATCAAAGTCCTTAACGAGCAACACGCTGGCAACGTGTTGACTCGGAGAAGGCAGCTAAAATCAAAGTCCTTAACGGACAACGTGCTGCCAACACGTTGGTTCGGAGAAGGCAATAATAAAGTCCTTAACGAGCAACTCGCTGGCGACGTGTTGGCTCGGAGAAGGCAGAAAGCATCAAAGTCCTTAACGGGCAACACGCTAGTAACGTGTTGGCCCGGAGAAGGCAGATAATAATATTTACAGTTTTCAGCAATCCGAAAAAGAACGAGACTTTAAAAACAGACAACCTTTCAAAGATGTGGATATGGAAGATTGATTCAGAGATTGCAGAACAGTGCAGTTTAAGTTTGGAGGAGCCTTAATACAAACTACTGAAAACCATTCTTGGACGATTTTTAATGAAAAGCAGAGAGGCGTTGAGGCGTAGGCCGGATAAGGTATGCCCAACCGTATAACATGGTGCATTGCAGATCCCTTTGCCACCTACATCAGAGTCAGCAAAGCAAGTTGTTCAAGTCTATTGGAAAAGAGAAAAACCAAGACAATAACGCTTAGATGTCTAAAGTTTTAGAAGAAGTTTCATTTGTGTGATGATGAGATAAGATCGAGTAACTAACGGAATCCTGTCGATGGAGTTGCAGGAGTTTCCGTTCAATGTTTGCGAAGAAATTCATGTATGGAGAACTACATACTTGAAAACAAAGCCTTTTTTGATTTGCAACAAAAGGAGATGTGGTAGATTAAATAACTAGTAGTAGGCTGGGAGATGCCGGACGGCAGAGTGAAAAGAGCTGTCAATAAATACGGTTGCCACCCACCACACATATGATGCGCAATATAACCTGAATGTATTTTCGGGTGATTTTGCGCTTCCTTAGCATAGCTAAGGTTAAGGAAAACACCAGATTCCATATGATGCACAATATAACCTGAATGTATTTTCAGGTGATTTTGCGTTTCCTAAGCTTAGCTCCGGCTTAGGAAAACACTAAATTCGATATGATGTGCAATGTAACCTGAATGTATTTTCGGGTGATTTTGCGCTTTCTAAGCAAAGCTCAGGCTTGGGACTGCTCTAGATTCTATATGATGTGCAATGTAACCTGAATGCAATTTAAGGTGATTTTGCGCTTCCTAAGCTTAGCTCAGGCTTAGGAAAACACCAAATTCGATATGATGTGCAATGTAACCTGAATGTATTTTCAGGTGATTTTGCGCTTCCTAAGCATAGTTCAGGCTTAGGATTGCTCTAGATTCCATGTGATGCGCAATATAACCTGAATGTATTTTCGGGTGAATTTGCGCTTCCTAAGCATAGCTCAGGCAAAGTAAAACACCTGTTTCCATGTGATGCACAATGTAACCTGAATGCATTTTCGGGTGAATTTGCGCTTCCTGAGCTTTGCTGAGGCTAAGAATTGCTCTAGATTCGATATGATGCGAATGTATTTTCGGGTGATTTTGCGCTTCCTAAGCTTAGCTCAGGCTTAGGAAAACACTAAATTTGATATGATGTGCAATGTAGCCTGAATGTATTTTCGGGTGATTTTGCGCTTCCTAAGCATAGCTCAGGCTTGGGATTGCTCTAGATTCTATATGATGTGCAATGTAAGCTGAATGCAATTTAAGGTGATTTTGCGCTTCCTAAGCTTAGCTCAGGCTTAGGAAAACACCAGATTCGATATAATGTGCAATGTAACCTGAATGTATTTTCAAGTGATTGAAAACACAAGGTTCCATATGATGCACAATGAAACCTGAATGCATTTTCGGGTGATTTTGCGCTTCCTAAGCTTAGCTCAGGCTTAGGATTGCTCTGATTCCTTATGATGCGCAATATAACCTGAATGTATTTTCGGGTGATTTTGCGCTTTCTGAGCTTAGCTGAGGCTAAAAATTGCTCTAGATTCCTATGATGTAATCAAATTCGATATGATGTGCAATGTAACCTGAATGTA
This sequence comes from Aedes albopictus, assembly GCF_035046485.1. NCBI lineage: Eukaryota > Metazoa > Arthropoda > Insecta > Diptera > Culicidae > Aedes > Aedes albopictus. The sequence continues at coordinate 179,343,642 of NC_085136.1, read as the reverse complement.
TTTTCAGGTGATTTTGCGCTTCCTAAGCTCAGCTCAGGCTAAGGAAAACACTATATTCCATATGATGCACAATGTTACCTGAATGTATTTTCAGGTGATTTTGCGCTTCCTAAGTTTAGCTCAGGCTAAGGAAAACACCAGATTCCACATGATGTACAATGTAACCTGAATGCATTTTCAGGTGATTTTGCGCTTCCTAAGCTTAGCTCAGGCTTAGGAAAACACCAGATTCCATATGACGCGCAATATAACCTGAATGCATTTTCGGGTGATTTTGCGCTTCCAAAGCTTAGCTCAGGCTTAGGAAAACACCAGATTCCATATGATGCGAAATATAACCTGAATGCATTTTCGGGTGATTTTGCGCTTCCTGAGCTTAGCTCAGGCAAAGAATTGCTCTAGATTGCATATGATGCGCAATGTAACCTGAATGCATTTTCGGGTGATTTTGCGCTTCCTAAGCTTAGCTCAGGCTTAGGAAAACACCAAATTCGATATGATGTGCAGTGTACCCTGAATGTATTTTCGGGTGATTTTGCGCTTCCTAAGCATAGCTCAGGCTTAGGATTGATCTAGATTCCATATGATGCGCAATATGACCTGAATGTATTTTCGGGTGATTTTGTGCTTCCTAAGCATAGCTCAGGCTTAGGAAAACACCAGATTCCATATGATGCGCAATGTAACCTGAATGCAATATGATGCGCAATGTAACGTGAATGTATTTGCAGGTGATTTTGCGCTTCCTAAGCTAAGCACAGGCTTAGGATTGCTCTAGATTCCATATAATGCGCAATATAACCAAAATGTATTTTCGGGTGATTTTGCGCTTCCAAAGATGGAAATCACTTAAAGGGGTTTTTCCCTCTTCCAAATTTTTAGTTAAAATAATAATAATAATAATAATAGTGTTTTCCTAAGCCTGAGCTAAGCTTAGGAAGCGCAAAATCACGCGAAACTGCATTCAGGTTATATTGCGCATCATATGGAATCTGGTGTTTTCCTTAACCTGAGCTATGCTTAGGAAGCGCAAAATCACCCGAAAATACATTCAGGTTATATTGCGCATCATATGGAATCTAGAGTGAATTTGCGCTTCCTAAGCATAGCTCAGCCTAAGTAAAACACCAGTTTCGGGTTTGACCTGAGCTATGCTTAGGAAGCGCAAAATCATCCGAAAATGCATTCAGAATACATTGCGCATCATATTGAATCTAGATTCCATATGATGCGCAATTGAAACTGGAATGTATTTTCGGGTGATTTTGCGCTTCGTAAGCATAGCTCAGGCTTAGGAAAACACCAGATTCCATATGATGCACAATGTAACCTGAATGCATTTTCAAGTGATTTTGCGCTTCCTGAGCTTAGCTGAGGCTAAGAATTACTCTAGATTCCATATGATGCGAAATATAACGTGAATGCATTTTCGGGTGATTTTGCGCTTCCTAAGCTTAGCTCAGGCTTAGGAAAACACTAAATTCGATATGATGTGCAATGTAACCTGAATGTATTTTCAGGTGATTTTGCGCTTCCTAAGCTTATGATGTGGTACAATGTAACCTGAATGAATTTGCGGGTGATTTTGCGCTTCCTTAGCATAGCTCAGGCTTGGGATTGCTCTAGATTCTAAATGATTTGCAAGGTAACCTGAATGTATTTTCAGGTGATTTTGCGCTTCCTAAGCATAGCTCAGGTTAAACCCGAAACTGGTGTTTTACTTAGGCTGAGCTATGCTTAGGAAGCGCAAATTCACTCTAGATTCCATATGATGCGCAATATAACCTGAATGTATTTTCGGGTGATTTTGCGCTTTCTAAGCATAGCTCAGGCTTAGCAAAACACCAAATTCCATATAATGTGCAATGCAACCTGAATGTATTTGCGGGTGATTTTGCGCTTCCTAAGCATAGCTCAGGTTTGGGATTGCTCTAGATTCTATATGATGTGCAATGTAACCTGAATGCATTTTCAGGTGATTTTTGCGTTTCCTAAGCTTAGCTCAGACTTAGGAAAACACCAAATTCGATATGATGTGCAATGTAGGTGATTTTGCGCTTCCTAAGCTTAGCTCAGGCTTAGGATTGATTATGATTCCATATGATGCGCAATATAACCTGAATGTATTTTCGGGTGAATTTGCGCTTCCTAAGCATAGCTCAGCCTAAGTAAAACACCAGTTTCCATATGATGCACAATGCATTTTCGGGTGATTTTGCGCTTCCTCAGCTTAGCTCAGGCTTAGGAAAACACCAGATTCCATATCATGCGCAATATAACCTGAATGCAGTTTCGGGTGATTTTGCGCTTCCTAAGCAAAGCTCAGGCTTAGGAAAACACCAGATTCCATATGATGCGCAATGTAACCTGAATGCAATATGATGCGCAATGTAACCTGAATGTATTTGCGGGTGATTTTGCGCTTCCTAAGCATAGCTCAGGCTTAGGATTGCTCTAGATTCTATATGATGTGCAATGTAACCTGAATGCAGTTTCAGGTGATTTTGCGCTTCCTAAGCTTAACTCAGGCTTAGCAAAACACCAAATTCGATATGATGTGCAATGTAACCTGAATGTATTTTCAGGTGATTTTGCGCTTCTTAAGCTAAGCTCAGGCTTAGGATTGCTCTAGATTCCATATGATGCGCAAAATAACCTGAATGTATTTTCGGGTGATTTTGCGCTTCCTAAGCATAGCTCAGGTTAAGGAAAACACCAGATTCCATATGATGCGCAATATAACCTGAATGTATTTGTGGGTGATTTTGCGTTTCCTAAGCTTAGCTCCGGCTTAGGAAAACACTAAATTCGATATGATGTGCAATGTAACCTGAATGTATTTTCGGGTGATTTTGCGCTTCCTAAGCAAAGCTCAGGCTTGGGATTGCTCTAGATACTATATGATATGCAGTGTAACCTGAATGCAATTTAAGGTGATTTTGCGCTTCCTAAGCTTAGCTCAGGCTAAGGAAAACACCAAATTCGATATGATGTGCAATGTAACCTGAATGTATTTTCAGGTGATTTTGCGCTTCCTAAGCTAAGCTCAGGCTTAGGATTGATCATAAGCTTAGGAAGCGCAAAATCACCTGAAAATGCATTCATGTTTTATTGCGCATCATATGGAATCTAGAGCAATTCTTAGCCGGAGCTAAACTTAGGAAGCGCAAAGTCATCCGAAAATGCATTCAGAATACATTGCACATCATATCGAATTTAGTGTTTTCCTAAGCCTGAGCTAAGCTTAGGAAGCGCAAAATCACCCGAAAATGCATTCAAGTTATATCGCGCATCATATGGAATCTGGTGTTTTCCTAAGCCTGAGCTAAGCTTAGGAAGCGCAAAATCACCCGAAAATGCATTCATGTTATATTGCGCATCATATGGAATCTAGAGCAATTCTTAGCCGGAGCAAAACTTAGGAAGCGCAAAGTCATCCGAAAATTTATTCAGAATACATTGCGCATCATATTGAATCTAGATTCCTTATGATGCGCAATTGTAACTGGAATGTATTTTCGGGTGATTTTGCGCTTCCTAAGCATAGCTCAGGCTTAGGAAAGCACCAGATTCCATATGATGCACAATGTAACCTGAATGCATTTTCGGGTGATTTTGCGCTTTCTAAGCTTAGCTCAAGCTAAGGAAAACACCAGATTCCATATGACGCGCAATATAACCAGAATGCGTTTTCGGGTGATTTTGCGCTTCCTAAGCTTAGCTCAGGCTTAGGAAAACACCAGATTCGATATAATGTGCAATGTAACCTGAATGTATTTTCAGGTGATTTTGCGCTTCCTAAGCTTAGCTCAGGCTTAGGGTTGCTCTAGATTCCATATGAAGCGCAAAATAACCTGAATGTATTTTCGGGTGATTTTGCGCATCATATGGAATCAAGAGAAATTCTAAGCCTGAGCTAAGCTTTGGAAGCGCAAAATCACCAGAAAATACATTCGCATCATATGGAATCTAGAGCAATTCTTAGCGTCAGCTAAGTTCAGGAAGCGCAAATTCACCCAAAAATGCATTCAGGTTACATTGTGCATCACATGGAAACTGGTGTTTTACTTAGCCTGAGCATACTAAGGAAGCGCAAATCCACCCGAAAATACATTCAGGTTATATTGCGCATCATATGGAATCTAGAGCAATCCTAAGCTTGAGCTTAGCTTAAGAAGCGCAAAATCACCTGTAAATATATTCAGGTTACATTGCACATCATATCGAATTTGGTGTTTTGCTAAGCCTGAGTTAAGCTTAGGAAGCGCAAAATCACCTGAAACTGCATTCAGGTTACATTGCACATCATATAGAATCTAGAGCAATCCCATGCCTGAGCTATGCTTAGGAAGCGCAAAATCACCCGCAAATACATTCAGGTTACATTGCGCATCATATTGCATTCAGGTTACATTGCGTATCATATGGAATCTGGTGTTTTCCTTAGCTTGACCTGAGCTTTGCTTAGGAAGCGCAAAATCACCCGAAACTGCATTCAGGTTATATTGCGCAATTGGTGTTTTCCTAAGCCTGAGCTAAGCTGAGGAAGCGCAAAATCACCCGAAAATGCATTGTGCATCATATGGAAACTGGTGTTTTACTTAGGCTGAGCTATGCTTAGGAAGCGTAAATTCACCCGAAAATACATTCAGGTTATATTGCGCATCATATGGAATCTAAATCAATCCTAAGCCTGAGCTAAGCTTAGGAAGCGCAAAATCACCTACATTGCACATCATATCGAATTTGGTGTTTTCCTAAGTCTGAGCTAAGCTTAGGAAACGCAAAATCACCTGAAAATGCATTCAGGTTACATAGCACATCATATAGAATCTAGAGCAATCCCAAGCCTGAGCTATGCTTAGGAAGCGCAAAATCACCCGCAAATACATTCAGGTTATATTGCGCATCATATGGAATCTAGAGCAATCCTAAGCCTGAGCTATGCTTAGGAAGCGCAAAATCACCTGAAAATGCATTCAGGTTACCTTGCAAATCATTTAGAATCTAGAGCAATCAAAAGCCTGAGCTATGCTAAGGAAGCGCAAAATCACCCGCAAATTCATTCAGGTTACATTGTACCACATCATAAGCTTAGGAAGCGCAAAATCACCTGAAAATACATTCAGGTTTCATTGCACATCATATCGAATTTAGTGTTTTCCTAAGCCTGAGCTAAGCTTAGGAAGCGCAAAATCACCCGAAAATGCATTCCAGTTACAATTGCGCATCATATGGAATCTAGATTCAATATGATGCGCAATGTATTCTGAATGCATTTTCGGATGATTTTGCGCTTCCTAAGTTTAGCTCAGGCTTAGGAAAACACCAAATTCCATATGATGCGCAATATAACTTGAATGCATTTTCGGGTAATTTTGCGCTTCCTAAGCTTAGCTCAGGCTTAGGAAAACAGTAAATTCGATATGATGTGCAATGTAACCTGAATGTATTTTCGGGTGATTTTGCGCTTCCTAAGCTTATGATGTGCAATGTAACTTGAATGTATTTGCGGGTGATTTTGCGCTTCCTAAGCATAGTTCAGGCTTAGGATTGCTCTAGATTCCATATGATGCGCAAAATAACCTGAATGTATTTTCGGGTGATTTTGCGCTTTCTGGGCTTAGCTGAGGCTTAAAATTGCTCTAGATTCCTATGATGTAACCAAATTCGATATGATGTGCACTGTAACCTGAATGTATTTTCAGGTGATTTTGCGCTTCCTAAGCTTAGCTCAGGCTAAGGAAAACACCAGATTCCATATGATGCACAATGTAACCTGAATGTATTTTCAGGTGATTTTGTGCTTCCTAAGCTTAGCTCAGGCTAAGGAAAACACCAGATTCCATATGATGTACAATGTAACCTGAATGCATTTTCAGGTGATTTTGCGCTTCCTAAGCTTAGCTCAGGCTTAGGAAAACACCAGATTCCATATGACGCGCAATATAACCTGAATGCATTTTCGGGTGATTTTGCGCTTCCGAAGCTTAGCTCAGGCTTAGGAAAACACCAGATTCTATATGATGCGAAAAATAACCTGAATGCATTTTCGGGTGATTTTGCGCTTCCTAAGCATAGCTCAGGCTTAGGATTGCTCTAGATTCCATATGATGCGCAATATGACCTGAATGTATTTCCGGGTGATTTTGCGCTTCCTAAGCATAGCTCAGGCTTAGGATTGCTCTAGATTCCATATGATGCGCAATATGACCTGAATGTATTTTCGGGTGATTTTGCGCTTCCTAAGCATAGCTCAGGCTTAGGAAAACACCGGATTCCATATGATGCGCAATGTAACCTGAATGCGATATGATGCGCAATGTAACCTGAATGTATTTGCAGGTGATTTTGCGCTTCCTAAGCTAAGCACAGGCTTAGGATTGCTCTAGATTCCATATAATGCGCAATATAACCCGAATGTATTTTCGGGTGATTTTGCGCTTCCAAAGATGGAAATCACTCAAAGGGGTTTTTTCCTCTTCCAAATTTTTAGTTAAAAAAATAATAATAATAATAATAATAGTGTTTTCCTAAGCCTGAGCTAAGCTTAGGAAGCGCAAAATCACGCGAAACTGCATTCAGGTTATATTGCGCATCATATGGAATCTGGTGTTTTCCTAAGCCTGAGCTAAGCTGAGGAAGCGCAAAATCACCCGAAAATGCATTAAGGTTACATTGTGCATCATATGGAATCCGGTGCGCTTCCTAAGCATAGCTCAGGACCAGATTCCATATGATGCGCAATATAACCTGAATGTATTTGCGGGTGATTTTGCGTTTCCTAAGCTTAGCTCCGGCTTAGGAAAACACTAAATTCGATATGATGTGCAATGTAACCTGAATGTATTTTCGGGTGATTTAGCGCTTCCTAAGCAAAGCTCAGGCTTGGGATTGCTCTAGATACTATATGATGTGCAATGTACAATGTAACCTGAATGCAATTTAAGGTGATTTTGCGCTTCCTAAGCTAAGCTCAAGCTTAGGATTGCTCTAGATTCCATATGATGCGCAATATAACCTGAATGTATTTTCGGGTGAATTTGCGCTTCCTAAGCATAGCTCAGGCAAAGTAAAACACCAGTTTCCATGTGATGCACAATGTAACCTAAATGCATTTTCGGGTGAATTTGCGCTTCCTGAGCTTAGCTGAGGCTAAGAATTGCTCTAGATTCCATATGATGCGAATGTATTTTCGGGTGATTTTGCGCTTCCTAAGCTTAGCTCAGGCTTAGGAAAACACTAAATTTGATATGATGTGCAATGTAGCCTGAATGTATTTTCGGGTGATTTTGCGCTTCCTAAGCATAGCTCAGGCTTGGGATTGCTCTAGATTCTATATGATGTGCAATGTAACCTGAATGCATTTTCAGGTGATTTTGCGCTTCCTAAGCTTAGCTCAGGTTTAGGAAAACACCAAATTCGATATAATGTGCAATGTAACCTGAATGTATTTTCAGGTGATTTTGCGCTTCCTAAGCTAAGCTCAGGCTTAGGATTGCTCTAGATTTTATATGATGCGCAATATAACCATCATATTGCATTCTGGTTACATTGCGCATCATATGGAATCTGGTGTTTTCCTAAGCCTGAGCTAAGCTTAGTAAGCGCAAAATCACCTAAAAATGCATTCAGGTTACATTGCACATCATATAGAATCTAGAGCAATCCCAAGCCTGAGCTATGCTTAGGAAGCGCAAAATCACCCGCAAATACATTCAGGTTACATTGCAGATCATAAGCTTAGGAAGCGCAAAATCACCTGAAAATGCATTCATGTTATATTGCGCATCATATGGAATCTAGAGCAATTCTTAGCCGGAGCTAAACTTAGGAAGCGCAAAGTCATCCGAAAATGCATTCAGAATACATTGCGCATCATATTGAATCAAGATTCCATATGATGCGTGTGGCATAGCCAGCCATGCCTTGAACCCGGAAGTTGCCAAGCGGAGTAAACAAGCAACCGGAAATCATCAAGGCAACCCTATATGTTATTTTGTTAAACAGTTCATTCCATTATCTACTCTCGAATAAATAAGTATAGTTTAGACGCCTTCTCCTTATTCCCTGAATACGTTACAATTTGGCGACGAGGAAGAGATGCAAGTTTTTGTGAATCACCACCCGATCAATTTTGAAGTCGACACCGGAAGCCCTGTCAACGCTATTTCCAAGAGCATGTACGACCGGCTGTTTCAAGAGATCCCGTTGAACACCAGATCTACTGAAGAATTTGTGTGCTACAATGGTTCTGGATTCCGTGCTGTTGGAACGTTCAAAGCGATGATGAAGTACAAGGAGCATGAGTCACTGGAGGAAATTTTTGTCTTCGAAGGAACCCGGCAGCCGCTGTTCGGACGTCAAACGATGAGGAATTGGAACTTGAAGATTGATTTTTGCTTTATTTCAACGGATGAACAGGATGGTAAGCAGTTATTGGATCCACTCCTAAGGAAGCATGCAGCAGTATTTGAAGGTGAGTTAGGCCGTTTCAAACACAACCAGATTCATTTGGCTCTGAAGGAGGACGCTGTACCAAAATTCTGCAAACCAAGGAAAATCCCGTTGGCATTCAAAGAGAAAGTTGAAGCGGAACTGGACAGGTTGGAGAGTTCAGGAATAATTTCGAAGGCCCCTTCTTCTGAAGCTGAATGGGGTACACCGTTAGTTCCAGTCCTGAAGAAAGATTCTTCGTTACGTTTGTGCGCTGATTACCGTGTCACCGTAAATCCGTTCCTGTTGGACGATCATCACCCGTTTCCTGTTATCGAGGACATTTTTGCGGCGCTCCAGGGAGGAAAATATTTTGCGAAGTTATATTTGAAGAATGCGTACTACCAGCTTGAAGTTGATGATGAGACGAAGAAGATTCTGGCATGGAGCACGCATCGTGGAGTTTATTGGATGAACCGTCTTCCGTTTGGCACGAAACCAGCCTGTGCGATATTTCAAGGTACGTTGGAGCGAGTTCTTCAAGGTTGTCGTGGTACTGTTATCTATCTAGATGACGTGTTGATTTCCGGGGCGACAGTACGGGAACTCCTGGAGAATCTGGATGAAGTTTTGAGCCGTCTGAAGCAAGCCGGATTTCTGTTGAACAAAAACAAATGTGAATTCTTCAAGCAGACGGTAGCGTACCTCGGACATGTAATTGATGAAGATGGACTACACAAAGATCCGGAAAAGGTGAGAGCAATTTTGGACGTCAAATCACCAGCCGATGTCAAGGATGTTCGAGCGTTTGTTGGATTGGCTAACTACTACGCGAAATTTTGTCCAAGCTTGGCGCAGTGTTTGAAGCCGTTGTATGAATTGTTGAAGGATGGTGTAGAATTTTCCTGGACCAACAAGCAACAAAAGGCGTTTGAAAAAGCGAAAAAGCTTCTTTCCGAAGACACCGTATTATCCCACTACAATCCCAGTCTTCCTGTTCGGCTGTATTGCGATGCGTCCAACGAAGGTATTGGAGCTGTGATAACTCACGTTTTCCCGGATAAATCAGAACGCCCGATTTCATTTGCGTCACGGATTTTCAAGAAACACGAAGCTGGATATTCCGTAATTGATCGAGAAGCGTTGGCGATCTACTATGGTATCAACAAATTCAGCAACTACCTGTTTGGCCGACACTTTGAGCTCATGACCGACCACAAGCCATTGACTGGTTTGTTCAACCCGAAGGGTATTCCAGCCACTGCTGCAGGACGGTTACAACGATGGGCTGCATTCCTGGCAAACTGTGATTATGAGATTCGTCACGTGAAAGGTGTGAACAACGTTGCAGCCGATTTTCTATCAAGATTTCCATTGCGATGTGACGACGACGACGAAAATGATGAAGATAGCGTAAGTTTTTTGAATTTTATTGAAATTGAAACACGTTCTCTGGTGGAGCGAAAGCAAATTGTGATTGAAAGCCGAAGAGACAAGCTGATCAGCCGTGTTGTCGAGTACGTCCAATCCGGATGGCCCAGAATGATACAGGAGGACGAACTGAAGACATTCTATCAGAAGCGTGATGAATTGTGCGTGGAGGAAGGAGTTTTGCTCTGGGGTTATCGTATCGTGGTTCCCACCAAATTGAGGAAGATGTTGCTGGACGAACTTCACAAGGTACATCTGGGAATCGTGAAAATGAAGAGTATGGCCCGATCGTATTTCTGGTGGCCATGTTTGGATTACGATATCGAGACCCTCGGAAAGAAGTGCGAGCTGTGTATCCAACAAAGACCCGAAAGAAGCGATCCTGTCTCACCGTGGCGACTGACATCTGCACCAGGAGACCGAGTACACGTGGACCATTTTTCCTTCCGCGGATCGGATTTCTTCGTGATGATTGATAGCTACAGCAAATGGATTGAAACTTTTCCCGTGCGCACTTTGACTTCAAAAGAAACAATCGAGAAACTGTGTGAGTATATTTCAAGATTTGGTTCAATTTCAACTTTGGTGTCCGACAATGGAACAGCGTTTACGTCGGATGAATTTCAAAACTTTTGTAAATCAAGAGGAATCAACCATTTGCGAACGGCGCCATACAGCCCATGCTCGAACGGTGCTGCAGAGAATGCTGTGAAAACAGTGAAGACTGCTTTGAAGAAGCTCAATAATGATACAGCATTCCAGAAGAAATCAACGTCCATCATGATCAGCTCTTTTCTGGAAATGTACCGAGCTTCGAAACATGCGACGACAGCGGAAAGTCCATTCAAACTGATGTTCGGCAGAGAAATGAGGCTGAGGTTTGATACCTTGAAGTTTGATGCAACAAGACGACAGGACGACACAATCCAGAAGGTAAATAACAGAAAGAAACAAGAAACATTTGCCGTTGGAGAAACTGTGTACGTGCGAGACTACAGAAACCCGAAAAAAGCATCTTGGATACGAGAAAAAATTTTGAAAAAACTTGGAGCGGTACTCTTCGAATGCTCATCCGAGGAACTTGGTACTATCAAGCGACGATCTCATCAAATTTTGAAGTATCCGTATGATGACTATGAAGAAGATAGGAGAATCTCAAACGGCCACTGTAACGGGAATAACAACGACGACGCCGACTCGGACGCAAGCTATGTATCTCTTGAAGACGATGTGGAGGATAATCCGACCAATCAACCGAATGGAGCTTACGTTACGAGATATAACCGAGTTGTTCGACCACCACGGCGTTAGGAGGGGGAGTAGTTGTGGCATAGCCAGCCATGCCTTGAACCCGGAAGTTGCCAAGCGGAGTAAACAAGCAACCGGAAATCATCAAGGCAACCCTATATGTTATTTTGTTAAACAGTTCATTCCATTATCTACTCTCGAATAAATAAGTATAGTTTAGACGCCTTCTCCTTATTCCCTGAATACGTTACAATGCGCAATTGTAACTGGAATGTATTTTCGGGTGATTTTGCGCTTCCTAAGCATAGCTCAGGCTTAGGAAAACACCAGATTCCATATGATGCACAATGTAACCTGAATGCATTTTCGGGTGATTTTGCACTTCCTGAGCTTAGGTGAGGCTAAGAATTGCTCTAGATTCCTATGATGTAACACCAAATTCGATATGATGTGCAATGTAACCTGAATATATTTTCAGGTGATTTTGCGCTTTCTAAGCTTAGCTCAGGCTAAGGAAAACACCAGATTCCATATGATGCGAATGTATTTTCGGGTGATTTTGTGGTTCTGGATTCCGTGCTGTTGGAACGTTCAAAGCGATGATGAAGTACAAGGAGCATGAGTCACTGGAGGAAATTTTTGTCTTCGAAGGAACCCGGCAGCCGCTGTTCGGACGTCAAACGATGAGGAATTGGAACTTGAAGATTGATTTTTGCTTCATTTCAACGGATGAACAGGATGGTAAGCAGTTATTGGATCCACTCCTAAGGAAGCATGCAGCAGTATTTGAAGGTGAGTTAGGCCGTTTCAAACACAACCAGATTCATTTGGCTCTGAAGGAGGACGCTGTACCAAAATTCTGCAAACCAAGGAAAATCCCGTTGGCATTCAAAGAGAAAGTTGAAGCGGAACTGGACAGGTTGGAGAGTTCAGGAATAATTTTGAAGGCCCCTTCTTCTGAAGCTGAATGGGGTACACCGTTAGTTCCAGTCCTGAAGAAAAATTCTTCGTTACGTTTGTGCGCTGATTACCGTGTCACCGTAAATCCGTTCCTGTTGGACGATCATCACCCGTTTCCTGTTATCGAGGACATTTTTGCGGCGCTCTAGGGAGGAAAATATTTTGCGAAGTTATATTTGAAGAATGCGTACTACCAGCTTGAAGTTGATGATGAGACGAAGAAGATTCTGGCATGGAGCACGCATCGTGGAGTTTATTGGATGAACCGTCTTCCGTTTGGCACGAAACCAGCCTGTGCGATATTTCAAGGTACGTTGGAGCGAGTTCTTCAAGGTTGTCGTGGTACTGTTATCTATCTAGATGACGTGTTGATTTCCGGGGCGACAGTACGGGAACTCCTGGAGAATCTGGATGAAGTTTTGAGCCGTCTGAAGCAAGCCGGATTTCTGTTGAACAAAAACAAATGTGAATTCTTCAAGCAGACGGTAGCGTACCTCGGACATGTAATTGATGAGGATGGACTACACAAAGATCCGGAAAAGGTGAGAGCAATTTTGGACGTGAAATCACCAGCCGATGTCAAGGATGTTCGAGCGTTTGTTGGATTGGCTAACTACTACGCGAAATTTTGTCCAAGCTTGGCGCAGTGTTTGAAGCCGTTGTATGAATTGTTGAAGGATGGTGTAGAATTTTCCTGGACCAACAAGCAACAAAAGGCGTTTGAAAAAGCAAAAAAGCTTCTTTCCGAAGACACCGTATTATCCCACTACAATCCCAGTCTTCCTGTTCGGCTGTATTGCGATGCGTCCAACGAAGGTATTGGAGCTGTGATAACTCACGTTTTCCCGGATAAATCAGAACGCCCGATTTCATTTGCGTCACGGATTTTCAAGAAACACGAAGCTGGATATTCCGTAATTGATCGAGAAGCGTTGGCGATCTACTATGGTATCAACAAATTCAGCAACTACCTGTTTGGCCGACACTTTGAGCTCATGACCGACCACAAGCCATTGACTGGTTTGTTCAACCCGAAGGGTATTCCAGCCACTGCTGCAGGACGGTTACAACGATGGGCTGCATTCCTGGCAAACTGTGATTATGAGATTCGTCACGTGAAAGGTGTGAACAACGTTGCAGCCGATTTTCTATCAAGATTTCCATTGCGATGTGACGACGACGACGAAAATGATGAAGATAGCGTAAGTTTTTTGAATTTTATTGAAATTGAAACACGTTCTCTGGTGGAGCGAAAGCAAATTGTGATTGAAAGCCGAAGAGACAAGCTGATCAGCCGTGTTGTCGAGTACGTCCAATCCGGATGGCCCAGAATGATACAGGAGGACGAACTGAAGACATTCTATCAGAAGCGTGATGAATTGTGCGTGGAGGAAGGAGTTTTGCTCTGGGGTTATCGTATCGTGGTTCCCACCAAATTGAGGAAGATGTTGCTGGACGAACTTCACAAGGTACATCTGGGAATCGTGAAAATGAAGAGTATGGCCCGATCGTATTTCTGGTGGCCATGTTTGGATTACGATATCGAGACCCTCGGAAAGAAGTGCGAGCTGTGTATCCAACAAAGACCCGAAAGAAGCGATCCTGTCTCACCGTGGCGACTGACATCTGCACCAGGAGACCGAGTACACGTGGACCATTTTTCCTTCCGCGGATCGGATTTCTTCGTGATGATTGATAGCTACAGCAAATGGATTGAAACTTTTCCCGTGCGCACTTTGACTTCAAAAGAAACAATCGAGAAACTGTGTGAGTATATTTCAAGATTTGGTTCAATTTCAACTTTGGTGTCCGACAATGGAACAGCGTTTACGTCGGATGAATTTCAAAACTTTTGTAAACCAAGAGGAATCAACCATTTGCGAACGGCGCCATACAGCCCATGCTCGAACGGTGCTGCAGAGAATGCTGTGAAAACAGTGAAGACTGCTTTGAAGAAGCTCAATAATGATACAGCATTCCAGAAGAAATCAACGTCCATCATGATCAGCTCTTTTCTGGAAATGTACCGAGCTTCGAAACATGCGACGACAGCGGAAAGTCCATTCAAACTGATGTTCGGCAGAGAAATGAGGCTGAGGTTTGATACCTTGAAGTTTGATGCAACAAGACGACAGGACGACACAATCCAGAAGGTAAATAACAGAAAGAAACAAGAAACATTTGCCGTTGGAGAAACTGTGTACGTGCGAGACTACAGAAACCCGAAAAAAGCATCTTGGATACGAGAAAAAATTTTGAAAAAACTTGGAGCGGTACTCTTCGAATGCTCATCCGAGGAACTTGGTACTATCAAGCGACGATCTCATCAAATTTTGAAGTATCCGTATGATGACTATGAAGAAGATAGGAGAATCTCAAACGGCCACTGTAACGGGAATAACAACGACGACGCCGACTCGGACGCAAGCTATGTATCTCTTGAAGACGATGTGGAGGATAATCCGACCAATCAACCGAATGGAGCTTACGTTACGAGATATAACCGAGTTGTTCGACCACCACGGCATTAGGAGGGGGAGTAGTTGTGGCATAGCCAGCCATGCCTTGAACCCGGAAGTTGCCAAGCGGAGTAAACAAGCAACCGGAAATCATCAAGGCAACCCTATATGTTATTTTGTTAAACAGTTCATTCCATTATCTACTCTCGAATAAATAAGTATAGTTTAGACGCCTTCTCCTTATTCCCTGAATACGTTACAATGCGCAATTGTAACTGGAATGTATTTTCGGGTGATTTTGCGCTTCCTAAGCATAGCTCAGGCTTAGGAAAACACCAGATTCCATATGATGCACAATGTAACCTGAATGCATTTTCGGGTGATTTTGCACTTCCTGAGCTTAGGTGAGGTTAAGAATTGCTCTAGATTCCTATGATGTAACACCAAATTCGATATGATGTGCAATGTAACCTGAATATATTTTCAGGTGATTTTGCGCTTTCTAAGCTTAGCTCAGGCTAAGGAAAACACCAGATTCCATATGATGCGAATGTATTTTCGGGTGATTTTGCGCTTCCTAAGCTTAGCTCAGGCTTAAGAAAACACTAAATTTGATATGATGTGCCTGAATGTATTTTCGGGTGATTTTGCGCTTCCTAAGCATAGCTCAGGCTTGGGATTGCTCCGCTTCCTTAGCTTAGCTCAGGCTAAGGAAAACACCAGATTCCATATGATGCACAATGTAACCTGAATGTATTTTCAGATGATTTTGCGCTTTCTAAGCTTAGCTCAGGCTAAAGAAAACACCAGATTCCATGTGATGCGAATGTATTTTCGGGTGATTTTGCGCTTCCTAAGCTTAGCTCAGGCTTAAGAAAACACTAAATTTGATATGATGTGCCTGAATGTATTTTCGGGTGATTTTGCGCTTCCTAAGCATAGCTCAGGCTTGGGATTGCTCTAGATTCTATATGATGTGCAATGTAACCTGAATGCAATTTAAGGTGATTTTGCGCTTCCTAAGCTTAGCTCAGGCTAAGGAAAACACCAGATTCGATATAATGTGCAATGTAACCTGAATGTATTTTCAGGTGATTGAAAACACAAGGTTTTTTATATGATGCACAATGTAACCTGAATGCATTTTCGGGTGATTTTGCGCTACCTTAGCTTAGCTCAGGCTAAGGAAAACACCAGATTCCATAAAAATCACCCGAAAATACATTCGCATCATATGGAATCTAGAGCAATTCTAAGCCTCAGCTAAGCGCAGGAAGCGCAAAATCACCCGAAAATGCATTCAGGTTACATTGCACATCATATCGAATTTGGTGTTTTGCTAAGTCTGAGTTAAGCTTAGGAAGCGCAAAATCACCTGAAACTGCATTCAGGTTACATTGCACATCATATAGAATCTAGAGCAATCCTAAGCCTGAGCTATGCTTAGGAAGCGCAAAATCACCCGCAAATACATTCAGGTTACATTGCGCATCATATTGCATTCAGGTTACATTGCGCATCATATGGAATCTGGTGTTTTCCTAAGCCTGAGCTTTGCTTAGGAAGCGCAAAATCACCCGAAACTGCATTCAGGTTATATTGCGCATGATATGGAAACTGGTGTTTTCCTAAGCCTGAGCTAAGCTGAGGAAGCGCAAAATCACCCGAAAATGCATTGTGCATCATATGGAAACTGGTGTTTTACTTAGGCTGAGCTGTGCTTAGGAAGCGCAAATTCACCCGAAAATACATTCAGGTTATATTGCGCATCATATGGAATCTTAATCAATCCTAAGCCTGAGCTAAGCTTAGGAAGCGCAAAATCACCTACATTGCACATCATTTCGAATTTGGTGTTTTCCTAAGTCTGAGCTAAGCTTAGGAAACGCAAAATCACCTGAAAATGCGTTCAGGTTACATTGCACATCATATAGAATCTAGAGCAATCCCAAGCCTGAGCTATGCTTAGGAAGCGCAAAATCACCCGCAAACACATTCAGGTTACATTGCACATTATATGGAATTTGGTGTTTTGCTAAGCCTGAGCTATGCTTAGAAAGCGCAAAATCACCCGAAAATACATTCAGGTTATATTGCGCATCATATGGAATCTAGAGCAATCCTAAGCCTGAGCTGTGCTTAGGAAGCGCAAAATCACCTGAAAATGCATTCAGGTTACCTTGCAAATCATTTAGAATCTAGAGCAATCCCAAGCCTGAGCTATGCTTAGGAAGCGCAAAATCACCCGCAAATTCCTTCAGGTTACATTGTACCACATCATAAGCTTAGGAAGCGCAAAATCACCTGAAAATACATTCAGGTTACATTGCACATCATATCGAATTTAGTATTTTCCTAAGCCTGAGCTAAGCTTAGGAAGCGCAAAATCACCCGAAAATGCATTCACGTTATATTTCGCATCATATGGAATCTAGAGTAATTCTTAGCCTCAGCTAAGCTCAGGAAGCGCAAAATCACTTGAAAATGCATTCAGGTTACATTGTGCATCATATGGAATCTGGTGTTTTCCTAAGCCTGAGCTATGCTTACGAAGCGCAAAATCACCCGAAAATACATTCCAGTTTCAATTGCGCATCATATGTGTGGTAGTTTGGCACTAATCAAGTAGGCTGATGACAGGAGTTCAATTGATGACCACTCCAACTGTCAAGAAGCAAGCACGGAACCCACCACAAATGGCAGACGAGGATCGGATCTTACTGGATTTCAATGAAGATGAAGAATAATTCGAAGATTCTTTAAACGAAAGCCCTTCGCCCGGCCCCAGAACCAATGAATCGGCCGGATTTCAGTACCATGGAGATGACGAAGAAAAATGAAAATCAAACGAAGCGATCAAATCTAAAGTGGCAGACCACCTCAAGATGCACGAGAAACAAAATAAAGTCCTTCACGGACAACCGGCTGGTTGGTCCGGTGAAGGTACGGCTATTAAAGTCCTTTACGGACAACCGGCTGGTTGGTCCGGTGAAGGCACGACTACTAAAGTCCTTCACGGACAACCGGCTGGTTGGTCCGGTGGAGGCACGACTACTAAAGCCCTTCACGGACAACCGGCTGGTTGGTCCGGTGAAGGCATGACGAATAAAGTCCTTCACGGACAACCGGCTGGTTGGTCCGGTGAAGGCACGACTACTAAAGTCCTTCACGGACAACCGGCTGGTTGGTCCGGTGGAGGCACGACTACTAAAGCCCTTCATGGACAACCGGCTGGTTGGTCCGGTGAAGGCACGACTACTAAAGTCCTTCACGGACAACCGGCTGGTTGGTCCGGTGAAGGCACGACTAATAAAGTCCTTTACGGACAACCGGCTGGTTGGTCCGGTGAAGGCACGACTACTAAAGTCCTTCACGGACAACCGGCTGGTTGGTCCGGTGGAGGCACGACTACTAAAGCCCTTCACGGATAACCGGCTGGTTGGTCCGGTGAAGGCACGACTACTAAAGTCCTTCACGGACAACCGGCTGGTTGGTGTGGTGAAGGCACGACTAATAAAGTCCTTCACGGACAACCGGCTGGTTGGTCCGGTGAAGGCACGACTACTAAAGTCCTTCACGGACAACCGGCTGGTTGGTCTGGTGAAGGCACGACTACTAAAGTCCTTCACGGACAACCGGCTGGTTGGTCCGGTGAAGGCACGACTACTAAAGTCCTTCACGGACAACCGGCTGGTTGGTCCGGTGAAGGCACGACTACTAAAGTCCTTCACGGACAACCGGCTGGTTGGTCCGGTGAAGGCACGACTACTAAAGTCCTTCACGGACAACCGGCTGGTTAACGGACAACCGGCTGGTTGGTCCGGTGAAGGCACGCTTAAATTGTATTGTAATTCATATTGTATATGAAGAAAAGCTCTTCTTATAAAGAAAAGGAGCCATCTTTATAAAGAAAAGGAGATGTGGTAGTTTGGCACTCATCAAGTAGGCTGATGACAGGAGTTCAATTGATGACCACTCCAACTGTCAAGAAGCAAGCACGGAACCCACCACAATATGGAATCTAGATTCAATATGATGCGCAATGTATTCTGAATGCATTTTCGGATGATTTTGCGCTTCCTAAGTTTAGCTCAGGCTTAGGAAAACACCAAATTCCATATGATGCGTGTGGTGAATGATTCACTGATCCAAGCAACCCGATGGTACAGTAAAGCATTCGTGAATTAGTTTCTCTGGTGTGCAGACGTACCTACGTCAAAGTGCTACGAAGTTCTTAGTGTAGTTTCTATAGAGTTTAAATAAAAGCTTATTATTAGATTCTAACAGTTAATTAAACTCCAAAGTATCACATCTGGCGACGAGAACAATCCACGCTGCCTTTGAGTATCGGAAAATGTAAGTAAAACCCTCAAGCAACTTTTGCAAAAGTTGGGAAATCAAGCACATTTTTTTTTCTGTATCAAACATGTGGTTGCCTTAGCGACGAACTCGATTCGTCGGGCCAGGCTGAAAAGTTCACCTTAGGAGGGAACTTGCCTCAGCGGCGGATACGATCCGCCGGGTCAGGCTGTAAAAGTTCGCCTCAAAAGGAAACTTGCCTTAGCGACGGATACGATCCGTCGGGTCAGGCTGTTGAAAGAAAAGTTGACCTTCAAAGGCAACTACCTTAGCGGCGGATACGATCCGTCGGGTCAGGTTGTAAAAAGTTCGCCTTTCGAAGGGAGCTTGCCTTAGCGGCGGATACGATCCGTCGGGTCAGGCTGTTGTACAAAAAGTTGACCTTCAAAGGCAACTACCTTAGCGGCGGATACGATCCGTCGGGTCAGGTTGTAAAAAGTTCGCCTTTCGAAGGGAACTTGCCTTAGCGACGGATACGATCCGTCGGGTCAGGCTGTTGTACGAACGGTTGGCCTTAAAAAGCAACTGCATTTGCGGCGGATACGATCCGCCAGGTCAAACTGTGAAAATTTTGCCTCTAAAAAGGGATTTCGCCTTGGCCTTGAGAGCAACGTGTAAAATGCTAAAAAAAATAATAACACGTGGTTGTCATGCCAACGCAATGCATCGCTTAATATATGGCAAGCCCAGTGAACCAGACGGAATTGGTTGCCAATGGCAACTGGGCAAATGAAAAACAATCTTAGTTTGTTTATGTCATGTGTCTAAGATCTCCCAAAGTTTGTAAAAGTATACATTTTTGAATGCAACCACAACTTAATAAAATCTAATTTAAACAGATGGAAGACCAGTTGTTTAAACTGCCACCGTTCGAGTGTGACAACGTTCCAATAACGGAACTTAGACAATCATGGTTCGATTACAAGAGACAGTTTGAGTACATCGCGGCTGCGATGAGCAAGAAGAGCAAGAAAAAACTCAAAAGCATCTTCCTGGCTGTCGCTGGTCGTCAACTTCAACGTGTGTATGAGAGCTTACCCAATGCTAACCATGAAACCACTGAAGACGGCGGAGATGATTTCGAAAATGTCATACAACGATTGGATACTTATTTTGCTCCGAAACGCCACGACACCTTCGAGAGGCACGCATTTTGGACGCAGAAACCAGTCACCGGCGAGACCCTTGACAAATTTTTGCTGCGGGCCAAGGTATTGGCCACTAAATGTCAGTTTGGAACAACGGAACGAGAAAGCCGCGATGCAGCCGTGATTGACAAGATCGTAATGCTTGCACCACCTGAATTGCGACGGAAAATATTGGAGAAGCCCAACATCAACTTGGACGAGTTTACCAACCTCGTCAACACCCACCTTTCTATTCAACACCAAGTCCGTGAGTTGAACCAACATGCTTCTAGTGCTGGGAACATGCTAGAAACCAGTCGTGGCAGTACGTTTGTGAACAAAATATCCAACACTAATGACAAATCTCGCTGGACACAAAGCTATCAAGTTTCCGATTGTAGCAGATGTGGTAACAGACCACACAAGCCAGAAGAGAACTGTCCAGCCAAGAACGTCAAGTGTCACAACTGCGATGCCATTGGTCATTTCGCGAAAAAGTGTCGCGGAAGGATTGATAAGTCTGGTCCGAAAAAGCGCAAGTCTACAGACTACCAAGATCATCGCCGTTTCAAGAAGCCCAAAATCAACGCTGTCAGCGCCAATCAGTTGCCTGAATCACGTGCTGTGAAACCTGAAGCTCATCCGCAGGACTCCTTCATATATGCAATCAGCGATAACCACGACGAGTTGGTTTGGTGTAAGGTCGGTGGCGTGCTCATCGAAATGATGATCGACTCAGGTAGCAAATACAACATTGTTGATGAATCAACGTGGCAATATATCCGGAACAAAAATGCTTTCCTGAAGAATGTGCGTCCGTCATCCAAACAGCTATCGGCTTACGCGCAACGTGAATCCTTGAGTATCATCTGTACATTCGATGCCGAAATAACGGTTGTCGAGGGTAATGGCCTCAGTGTTGACACTACATTTTATGTTGTAAAAGGTGGTGAACAGAACTTGCTAGGAAGAGTTACATCGAAGCAGTTGGGAGTGTTGTTGATCAGCCTACCTAGCGCCGTGAGTCCGGAGGAGATTCAGCACATTTCAGATAACGCTATTGATAAGTTCCCTGTAATTAAAGGTATAAACTAGTATTTAGCTAATAAACACAAATTGTAAAATTTAATCATACATACAGGCGTCAAAATACGTATTAACGCAGACAGACGTTCTAGCTCGAACAAATTTATTCAAATTTTCTATGTAAATTTTCACTAGCGACACCTAGGCAACCGATTGCCACAGTGCAGTCGCGAGTAGCTGACAGTTTGAGAAACCACGTGCTTCCAGCCGCTTGCTTACCACCCAATTCACCACCCACCGAAAAATAAAATCAAAACAAACACTGGCAAAATCATTCCTACATTTGCGTCACATTCACATAGATTTCCCAATGCGAGTGAAGTTCATCCAAATGCAGTTTTATTCAAGCAAATCTATGTAACATAAAAGTAATAATGTGTAAAATATTTTACAAGAGTCCTGCGCTAATTTGTGCAAAAGATTTTAGACATTAAATAAAAGTCATTTACTCTGCACAAATTATGTGGAAACATTATTAGCGTGCAACAGGTGCGGTCTTTTCCCGCCATCCGACTGGAAGACGACCGTGGTGACAGTTGTTGGTCGCAACGCACATGTGAGGCAGCGATTGTATATGAACGCCGCTAACGCCATCTGTTCGCTGATTGCCACTTGGCAATTTGTGGCGGCCATGTTTTTTACACAAGCTGCTGAGTCAAACTTGAACGTCTGTCTGCGGTATTAACATTGATGAAACTGTCAACCCCGTGGCCCAACATGTTCGCCGAGTCCCAATAGCTCTTCGTCAACAAGTCGAAGATCAACTCAATAGGCTATTAAAATTGGGTATTATCGAAAAAGTTAATGGTCCTAGTCCGTGGGTGTCACCTGTTGTAATAGTCATAAAAGACAACGGTGACGTGCGGCTGTGCATCGACATGCGTCGTGTTAACACTGCGATCCGGAGAGAGTATCATATGATACCTACTCTTGATGATCTTCTTGCAAGGTACTGTATCAAGATGAAGTTGTGAAATGAATAACATAAAATAAATTAACATAACAATTAACAGGTTAAATGGATCCATGTGGTTTTCCCGGCTTGACATCAAAGATGCGTATCACCAAGTGGAATTGCATGAGTCAAGTCGACACATCACGACATTCATTACGCACCTCGGGATGTTCCGATACACAAGGTTAATGTTCGGAATCTGCAGCGCGTCCGAACACTTTCAAAGGATAATCGAACAGTTATTGAGCGACTGTCCCAACTCCTTCAACTTTCAAGATGACATCTTTATTTATGGGAAAACGGAAGCTGAACACGATGCCGCCTTGCAGCGCGTTCTACATACCCTGGAAGCCCACAACGTGGTACTAAATACGAAGAAGTGCAAATTCAAGGTATCGGAGACGGAATTTCTAGGGCACGATATCTCCCAACACGGCGTTAAACCAACGGAAGATAAAATAATGGCCGTGCAGCAGTTCAGGTCACCCAGATCTGCGGAGGAGGTACGCAGTTTTCTTGGTCTTGTTGGCTACGTAGGAAGGTTCATCCCCGATTTGGCTACCAAGACATTCCATCTTCGACAGCTGACTGTTACCGGACAGAAATTCGACTGGTCGTCGAAGCACGATATTGCGTTCCAAAATCTCAAGCAGGCAGTATGCTCCGCTCCAGTACTAGGATTTTTCGATAATAACCGACGAACTAGAGTAGTCGCAGATGCGTCACCAGTGGGTTTAGGAGCAGTCCTACTGCAGTTTGAAGATGAATGCGATGATAAGCCGATCGTCATTTCGTATGCTAGCAAGAGCTTATCTCCCACAGAGCGCAGATATTGTCAAACCGAGAAGGAAGCCCTCGCCATAGTGTGGAGCGTCGAGAAGTTTAAATTGTTCCTGCTCGGCAGGGACTTCGAACTCGAAACTGACCACCGTCCTTTAACAGTGATTTTCAAGCCAACCTCGCAGCCTCCAGGTCGCATCGAAAGATGGGTACTCAGATTACAACCGTTCAAATTCAAGATTGTGTATAAGCCCGGCAAGCTGAACGTTGCGGACCCGCTTTCTCGTTTATCTCCAACAAATGATAATGAAGACATCGATAAATGCGACGACAAGATCTACATCAATGCCATTACGGATTCAGTTGCTGTGGATGTATCAGAAATCAAGAACGCAATAGACGAGGACCCGGAATTGCTTATCGTTAAGGACGCTCTGTTGACAGGAGATTGGGCGAATGAATCAGTCAGGGATGGTGCCAAGAAGTATATACCCTTCCAAAACGAGCTGGCTCTTCTTGAAGATTACGTAATCCGCGGGTGCAGAATAGTTGTTCCTCAAGGAACAACTGTGTACAAGGATGCTGCAGCTCGCACACGAAGGGCATCCAGGAGAAACGTTGATGATAACGCGCCTGCGTGACAGAGTTTGGTGGCCTGGAATGGACGAAGATGCAAGAAAAACAGTTAAACACTGTGAAGGCTGCCGTTTGGTTAGTAGACCCTCTGCACCCGAGCCAATGCGCCGTCGAGCTATGCCAAATGAGCCATGGATAGATGTAGCAATGGACTTTCTGGGCCCGTTACCGTCGAACGTATATCTCTTGGTGATAGTGGATTACTACAGCCGATACAAGGAAGTGTGTATCATGAAGAGGATCACATCAGAAGAAACAATCAAACAAATCGAACCAATCTTTGTACGGTTAGGTTATCCAAGAACGATCACACTGGACAACGGTCGTCAGTTTATCAGCACGGAATTTGAGGACTATTGTCGCACAAGAAACATAACTCTCAACCATACCGCTCCATACTGGCCGCAGGCGAATGGCGAAGTTGAGAGACAAAACAGCTCTCTGCTAAAACGACTCAAGATCAGCCATTCTTTAAACCGTGATTGGGAAACGGATTTGCTGCAGTATTTAATGATGTATAACACCACTGCACACTCAATTACGGGAAAGGCCCCATCGGTGCTTTTGCAAAATCGTTTAATTCGGTCCAAAATTCCGACGATTGGCGACATAGAAACGGCGCCACCTGTTAGTTCCGAAGCCCAAGACAGAGATACCGTTTTAAAACACAGAGGGAAAGAAAGGGAAGATATCAGACGTCATGCAAAGCCCTCAGAAGTTCAAGAAGGAGACAACGTTCTGTTGAAGAACCTTGTGTCGACAGGCAAACTTACTTCAACATTTGGCAGAACAGAATATAACGTAGTTGAGAGGAAAGGAAACCGCGTTACAGTATTTAATCCCGTATCCGGTGGCGTGCTTGAAAGAAACACGGCTCATGTCAAGAAAATACCCAAACATCCTAACGATGAAGGAACATCAAGTGGCGTATGCGATGGAACACACAGTCCTGTAGTCGGTCACGATCTGGAACCAGTGCAAACATCTCGTCCATCCCGTTCGATGTCTCGACCAACCTGGCAACGCGATTATGTTGTCAATCAACCATAATCTGGATAAAAAGGAAGATGTGGTGAATGATTCACTGATCCAAGCAACCCGATGGTACAGTAAAGCATTCGTGAATTAGTTTCTCTGGTGTGCAGACGTACCTACGTCAAAGTGCTACGAAGTTCTTAGTGTAGTTTCTATAGAGTTTAAATAAAAGCTTATTATTAGATTCTAACAGTTAATTAAACTCCAAAGTATCACAATGCGCAATATAACTTGAATGCATTTTCGGGTGATTTTGCGCTTCCTAAGCTTAGCTCAGGCTTAGGAAAACAGTAAATTCGATATGATGTGCAATGTAACCTGAATGTATTTTCAGGTGATTTTGCGCTTCCTAAGCTTATGATGTGCAATGTAACCTGAATGTATTTGCGGGTGATTTTGCGCTTCCTAAGCATAGTTCAGGCTTAGGATTGCTCTAGATTCCATATGATGCGCAATATAACCTGAATGTATTTTCGGGTGATTTTGCGCTTCCTGAGCATAGCTCAGGCTTAGGAAAACACCAGATTCCATATGATGCGCAATGTAACCTGAATGCAATATGATGCGCAATGTAACCTGTGGTGTTTGTCTCTTGACAGTTATACTAATAATGATCGTTATTAGCACACTGCCTACACAGCGGTCTGCTAAACTACCACATCTCCTTTTCTTCAAAGGAAAATGTTTACTTTAGCATCAGTTACTTATAATAGGTACTTTATTTTGAGACAGTAAGGCTCCATGTGTGCGACTGGTAGAAGTGCGTATCGTATTTCCGTTTCTTTGGGTTTTATTGCATGCTAAGCCAAATGCTAAACTATATGCTATTTCTTACTACGGGGATGAAATTCCGTAGCTCCCTTCAAAAGGTGAACTTCTCAGAATGTGGAGTTTCTGATCAATCAAATCGTACCGCCTAGTCGGTGGAGTCGGAATTGCCATACCTCCTTTTGTTTTAAGTTGGGCCGACTTCTTAACAAAATTCCCAAGGTAAACAGTTCTATAATCGGACCCAACGAATCGCATCCGTCGCGTCGCTACGGTGGCACCCTTCTATGTTGAGACTAAACTGTCGCAACGATCATTCACTTTCTAGAGTGAGTTGACCTGAGACAAGTTTCCTCTTCTTTTTTCTGGCAGCTTGACCCGGTGGATCGCATCCACCGCAAAGGCAAGTTCCCTTCGTGAGGTGAACTTTTATCTTTGGACAGCCTGACCCGGTGGATCGCATCCACCGCTGAGGCAAGTTCCCTTCATGAGGCGAACTTTTAACACTTTACAACTACCGGACCCGACAGTTCGAAACTGCCGCTACGGTTGCTTCCTTTTAGGTAAGCATTCTTTCGCCGGACCCGACAGATCGTATCTGTCGCTACGGCAGCTCCCTTTTGAGGTGAGCTTTTCCTTTTCGCCTGCATCGGCCAGATTTTCATCCGCCGGTGAGGCATCTTTTCCCTCTTTTATCTGACCCGGTCAGATACTATCCGCCGGGATCAGACAGTATATATTTACCACTTTACCGCACTGTAGTGTGTTCATATTCCGAGTCATAATTCTAATCTTGATTCCAATCAGCTTCGATTTCCTACGCTGGGTTCTTGTTTCTCGTCGCCAATGTGGTGTTTGTCTCTTGACAGTTATACTAATAATGATCGTTATTAGCACACCGCCTACACAGCGGTCTGCTAAACTACCACATAACCTAAATGCATTTTCGGGTAATTTTGCGCTTCCTAAGCTTAGTTCAGGCTTAGGATTGCTCTAGATTCCATATTGTGGTAGATTTAATAACTAGTAGTAGGCTGGGAGATGCCGGACGGCAGAGTGAAAAGAGCTGTCAATAAATACGGTTGCCACCCACCACAAATGGCTGACGAGGATGGGATCCAAGCCATGAAGAGAATCGGAACTTGAAAAACAAGATTTGAGGTATCCTGGACGATTTGATGGATTGATGAGCACGGACCGCAATTAATTTTACCATTCCTCTGTGGGCGAGATCTCCTAGGCGACCAAGGGAGATAGGGCCGGTGCTGTTTTACGACGACAATTGAAATGTTATTCACGATGTGATATGGAGGACAGCCTTACAAACCCCCGGGATGGATGAAGACTCTTGGTGTTGTCAGCATGTTAGTTGCTACGATTTGTGCACTGCGAAAGCTAAAAAGGATCAATACGTTTCCGTACGCTATCAACCAGCGATAGGTAAATATGAATAAAATTTAAAGTCCAACATTAGGACACGCGCTGTTCCTGGAGAGAAACGCATATAACAAAATCCTTAACGAGTAACACGCTAGGCAACGTGTTAGCTCGGAGAAGGTAAGAAGTACCAAAGACCTTAACGGACAACATGCTGCCAACATGTTGGTCCGGAGAAGGCAAAGAAATATCAAAGTCCTTAACGAACAACACGCTGGCAACGTGTTGGCTCGGAGAAGGCAGCTAAAATCAAAGTCCTTAACGGACAACGTGCTGCCAACACGTTGGTTCGGAGAAGGCAATAATAAAGTCCTTAACGAGCAACTCGCTGGCGACGTGTTGGCTCGGAGAAGGCAGAAAGCATCAAAGTCCTTAACGGGCAACACGCTAGTAACGTGTTGGCCCGGAGAAGGCAGATAATAATATTTACAGTTTTCAGCAATCCGAAAAAGAACGAGACTTTAAAAACAGACAACCTTTCAAAGATGTGGATTTGGAAGATTGATTCAGAGATTGCAGAACAGTGCAGTTTAAGTTTGGAGGAGCCTTAATACAAACTAATGAAAACCATTCTTGGACGATTTTTAATGAAAAGCAGAGAGGCGTTGAGGCGTAGGCCGGATAAGGTATGCCCAACCGTATAACATGGTGCATTGCAGATCCCTTTGCCACCTACATCAGAGTCAGCAAAGCAAGTTGTTCAAGTCTATTGGAAAAGAGAAAAACCAAGACAATAACGCTTAGATGTCTAAAGTTTTAGAAGAAGTTTCATTTGTGTGATGATGAGATAAGATCGAGTAACTAACGGAATCCTGTCGATGGAGTTGCAGGAGTTTCCGTTCAATGTTTGCGAAGAAATTCATGTATGGAGAACTACATACTTGAAAACAAAGCCTTTTTTGATTTGCAACAAAAGGAGATGTGGTAGATTAAATAACTAGTAGTAGGCTGGGAGATGCCGGACGGCAGAGTGAAAAGAGCTGTCAATAAATACGGTTGCCACCCACCACACATATGATGCGCAATATAACCTGAATGTATTTTCGGGTGATTTTGCGCTTCCTTAGCATAGCTAAGGTTAAGGAAAACACCAGATTCCATATGATACACAATATAACCTGGATGTATTTTCAGGTGATTTTGCGTTTCCTAAGCTTAGCTCCGGCTTAGGAAAACACTAAATTCGATATGATGTGCAATGTAACCTGAATGTATTTTCGGGTGATTTTGCGCTTTCTAAGCAAAGCTCAGGCTTGGGACTGCTCTAGATTCTATATGATGTGCAATGTAACCTGAATGCAATTTAAGGTGATTTTGCGCTTCCTAAGCTTAGCTCAGGCTTAGGAAAACACCAAATTCGATATGATGTGCAATGTAACCTGAATGTATTTTCAGGTGATTTTGCGCTTCCTAAGCATAGTTCAGGCTTAGGATTGCTCTAGATTCCATGTGATGCGCAATATAACCTGAATGTATTTTCGGGTGAATTTGCGCTTCCTAAGCATAGCTCAGGCAAAGTAAAACACCTGTTTCCATGTGATGCACAATGTAACCTGAATGCATTTTCGGGTGAATTTTCGCTTCCTGAGCTTTGCTGAGGCTAAGAATTGCTCTAGATTCCATATGATGCGAATGTATTTTCCGGTGATCTTGCGCTTCCTAAGCTTAGCTCAGGCTTAGGAAAACACTAAATTTGATATGATGTGCAATGTAGCCTGAATGTATTTTCGGGTGATTTTGCGCTTCCTAAGCATAGCTCAGGCTTGGGATTGCTCTAGATTCTATATGATGTGCAATGTAAGCTGAATGCAATTTAAGGTGATTTTGCGCTTCCTAAGCTTAGCTCAGGCTTAGGAAAACACCAGATTCGATATAATGTGCAATGTAACCTGAATGTATTTTCAAGTGATTGAAAACACAAGGTTCCATATGATGCACAATGTAACCTGAATGCATTTTCGGGTGATTTTGCGCTTCCTAAGCTTAGCTCAGGCTTAGGATTGCTCTTGATTCCTTATGATGCGCAATATAACCTGAATGTATTTTCGGGTGATTTTGCGCTTTCTGAGCTTAGCTGAGGCTAAAAATTGCTCTAGATTCCTATGATGTAACCAAATTCGATATGATGTGCAATGTAACCTGAATGTATTTTCAGGTGATTTTGCGCTTCCTAAGCTCAGCTCAGGCTAAGGAAAACACTATATTCCATATGATGCACAATGTTACCTGAATGTATTTTCAGGTGATTTTGCGCTTCCTAAGCTTAGCTCAGGCTAAGGAAAACACCAGATTCCACATGATGTACAATGTAACCTGAATGCATTTTCAGGTGATTTTGCGCTTCCTAAGCTTAGCTCAGGCTTAGGAAAACACCAGATTCCATATGACGCGCAATATAACCTGAATGCATTTTTGGGTGATTTTGCGCTTCCGAAGCTTAGCTCAGGTATGGAAAACACCAGATTCCATATGATGCGAAATATAACCTGAATGCATTTTCGGGTGATTTTGCGCTTCCTAAGCTTAGCTCAGGCTTAGGAAAACACCAAATTCGATATGATGTGTAGTGTACCCTGAATGTATTTTCGGGTGATTTTGCGCTTCCTAAGCATAGCTCAGGCTTAGGATTGCTCTAGATTCTATATGATGCGCAATATGACCTGAATGTATTTTCGGGTGATTTTGCGCTTCCTAAGCATAGCTCAGGCTTAGGAAAACACCAGATTCCATATGAAGCGCAATGTAACCTGAATGCAATATGATGCGCAATGTAACGTGAATGTATTTTCAGGTGATTTTGCGCTTCCTAAGCTAAGCACAGGCTTAGGATTGCTCTAGATTCCATATAATGCGCAATATAACCCAAATGTATTTTCGGGTGATTTTGCGCTTCCAAAGATGGAAATCACTCAAAGGGGTTTTTCCCTCTTCCAAATTTTTAGTTAAAATAATAATAATAATAATAATAGTGTTTTCCTAAGCCTGAGCTAAGCTTAGGAAGCGCAAAATCACGCGAAACTGCATTTAGATTATATTGCGCATCATATGGAATCTGGTGTTTTCCTAAGCCTGAGCTAAGCTGAGGAAGCGCAAAATCACCCGAAAATGCATTCAGGTTACATTGTGCATCATATGGAAACTGGTGTTTTACTTAGGCTGAGCTATGCTTAGGAAGCGCAAATTCACTCTAGATTCCATATGATGCGCAATATAACCTGAATGTATTTTCGGGTGATTTTGCGCTTCCTAAGCATAGCTCAGGTTAAGGAAAACACCAGATTCCATATGATGCGCAATATAACCTGAATGTATTTGCGGGTGATTTTGCGTTTCCTAAGCTTAGCTCCGGCTTAGGAAAACACTAAATTCGATATGATGTGCAATGTAACCTGAATGTATTTTCGGGTGATTTTGCGCTTCCTAAGCAAAGCTCAGGCTTGGGATTGCTCTAGATACTATATGATGTGCAGTGTAACCTGAATGCAATTCAAGGTGATTTTGCGCTTCCTAAGCTTAGCTCAGGCTTAGGAAAACACCAAATTCGGTATGATGTGCAATGTAACCTGAATGTATTTTCAGGTGATTTTGCGCTTCCTGAGCTAAGCTCAGGCTTAGGATTGCTCTAGATTCCATATGATGCGCAATATAACCTGAATGTATTTTCGGGTGAATTTGCGCTTCCTAAGCATAGCTCAGGCAAAGTAAAACACCAGTTTCCATGTGATGCACAATGTAACCTGAATGCATTTTCGGGTGAATTTGCGCTTCCTGAGCTTAGCTGAGGCTAAGAATTGCTCTAGATTCCATATGATGCGAATGTATTTTCGGGTGATTTTGCGCTTCCTAAGCTTAGCTCAGGCTTAGGAAAACACTAAATTTGATATGATGTGCAATGTAGCCTGAATGTATTTTCGGGTGATTTTGCGCTTCCTAAGCATAGCTCAGGCTTGGGATTGCTCTAGATTCTATATGATGTGCAATGTAACCTGAATGCATTTTCAGGTGATTTTGCGCTTCCTAAGCTTAGCTCAGGTTTAGGAAAACACCAAATTCGATATAATGTGCAATGTAACCTGAATGTATTTTCAGGTGATTTTGCGCTTCCTAAGCTAAGCTCAGGCTTAGGATTGCTCTAGATTTTATATGATGCGTGTGGTGATATTCTGCGAAGATCATAGTAGGTCTCGATGCGATAGAGGACTTGGAACACCAGAGCTGTCAACAGAGGAAGCATTGAACTTGCGGGGCTGAAGTTATAAATAAAGAAGTCTTCAAGATATTTCTTATCTTTTGAAAGCCACATATAATACCCCGAAACCCCACAAATTGGCGACGAGGACGGGATGGTGGTGGACAGCAAAGCACAAAAGGTCGAAAGCAACAAGAACAAATTCAATGAAGATGTAACTGCGGACGACGTTGTTGCCGTCGAGGACGGAGTGGAAGAAGTGATAGACCTAGACGATGAAAAGGAGGAATTTAATGAAGGGGACAAGAATAAAGCGGAAGCTGAGAAGGCTCCGGTGGCTGAGGTGCCAGCCGAAGCTGAGAAGGCGGATCAGGAAAAGAATGACGGAGAGATGAAAGTTGATGACAAAAAATACGAGGAGAACAAAGTGAATGAAATTTAAGGCTGATTTAGCCGATATTGCCGAAGAATGAAGACGAGTCAAAGGATGAGGAAAATCCAGAAAACGAAACCAAATCTGAAGATTCCCAGATTTTTAATGGAGTCGTAGAAAAAGATGACTGATAGCAGCACCACTGTAGATAAGATTGAACCCGAGATACCAAAGTCGGCCACGGAAGGAGTCGAGTCAATTGCGGATATGTGAGTATGAAAACCAGGAAAAACCCAAAAATCCTTAAATAGCATCGCCTTGGCAACGCGATGGCTCGGAATGGGAAAATGTATCGAAGTCCTTGAAGGGCAACACGCCAATACCGTGTTGAACCAGAAAAGGCCAATATCAAAGTCCTTAACGAACAACCGCTACAAGCGTGTTGGCTCGGAGAAGGCAAATATAAAAGTCCTTAACGGACAACGTGCTGCCAACACGTTGGTCCGGAGAAGGCAATATCAAAGTCCTTAACGAGCAACTCGCTGGCGACGTGTTGGCTCGGAGAAGGCAGAGAGAATCAAAGTCCTTAACGGACAACGTGCTGCCAACACGTTGGTCCGGAGAAGGCAATAATAAAGTCCTTAACGGACAACGCGGTGATGCGTTGGTCCTGAAAAGGCAAAGAGCTATCAAAGTCCTTAACGGGCAATGCGCTAGTAACGCGTTGGCCCGGAGAAGGCAGAATAATGATTTTGCAAACAGTTTTCAGCAATATGGTAGAGAAATAGTTTGGCAACATTAAGGAAAATATTGGCGATTTACTTCAAGCTAATCCATATCTCAGGATGAACGGGAAACAGACGAACGGACCAGCGATTATACGTTACCGAGTTAGTCGCTATCGATGTATCCGAGTTGGAAACCACCATTGATTCCGAATTCAATGCTTCCTCTGTTGACAGCTCTGGTGTTCCAAGTCCTCTATCGCATCGAGACCTACTATGATCTTCGCAGAATATCACTAGTAGGTTGATCATCAATTCCTTAACCTGTGACGCGTCGTTAAATGCCGAATGAATCAATGATTGATATTGCCATGGATTTTTGGGCACACTTAACCGCGTTAAGATGGTAGGTTTCACTTCAGGTAAGACATTTCATTTCAGGTAACACATGAAGAAGCTGAAAAATGCGGAAGGATAATCACATGCAGCGGGAATACCTGCATCACAACCAACGTCGACAATTCAAAGGCATATGCGATATGAGGATATCGTTGATTGGGTTTTATTCGTTGAATCACCCTAAAGGGAGGGAGATGTGGTGATATTCTGCGAAGATCATAGTAGGTCTCGATGCGATAGAGGACTTGGAACACCAGAGCTGTCAACAGAGGAAGCATTGAACTTGCGGGGCTGAAGTTATAAATAAAGAAGTCTTCAAGATATTTCTTATCTTTTGAAAGCCACATATAATACCCCGAAACCCCACAATGCGCAATATAATAGACCGGCCCACATTTGTATGGCGAGAAAGAAAAGTTGGATAAATTCACGGGGCACCCTCTAGAATCGTGCCTTTGGATGAGAAGAACAATCTGTGAAAGATTCAGCTCAATCGGTTTAAAACTGAGCTGGCGCAAATGAGTTGAAGGTTTGTATGGGATTTTCAGTCCAAATATATGGGAAATTGGATGACCTACAGTCTCTCACTCAGTACGCCGGTTCGGCGAGTTCGATTTAGCTCAAAATTGAAAGAATGGTAGTTGATACCCTAAGGAACAACTTTGTAGAAGACCATATCATGATAAAACTTAATTTAGTTGCGGTTTCAGCTAACGAAATCAAGATAAGGACATCTTCCCCAGTTTACTCTCGGTTGTTACATGCAGCACGTGTGTGTCGGTCGAAGCTTGCGCGCTACATCATAGGCAGCCTTGTAGGCAGCTATGTAATTCTTCATTGTTTCGATACCCGCCCACATGCGTGAGCAAATGAAATGAAGGACAACATAGCCGCCTATGATGTAGAGCGCAAGTTTCGAACAGCAAACACGTGTTGCATGTAACAACCGAGAGTAAACTGGGGAAGATTTCCTTGTCCTGCTTTCGTTAGCTGAAACCGCAACTAAATTAAGTTTTATCGTGATATGGTCTTCTACATAGTTGTTCCTTAGGGTATCAACTATTATTTTTTCAATTATGAGCCAAATCAAACTTTTCCAACCAGCGTGCTGAATAAGAGACTGGAGGTCATCCAATTTCCCATATATTTGGACTGAAGATCCCATACAAACCTTCAACTCATTTGCGCCAGCTCAGTTTTAAACCGATTGAGCTGAAATTTTCACAGATTACTCTTCTCATCCAAAGGCACGATTCTAGAGGGTGCCCCGTGGAATTTTTCGACATTTTTGTATTTGGGCCAGTCTAGCAATATAACCATCATATTGCATTCTGGTTACATTGCGCATCATATGGAATCTGGTGTTTTCCTAAGCCTGAGCTATGCTTAGGAAGCGCAAAATCACCTGAAAATGCATTCAGGTTACATTGCACATTATATCGAATTTGGTGTTTTCCTAAACCTGAGCTAAGCTTAGGAAGCGCAAAATCACCTGAAAATGCATTCAGGTTACATTGCACATCATATAGAATCTAGAGCAATCCCAAGCCTGAGTTATGCTTAGGAAGCGCAAAATCACCCGAAAATACGTTCAGGCTACATTGCACATCATATCAAATTTAGTGTTTTCCTAAGCCTGAGCTAAGCTTAGGAAGCGCAAAATCACCCGAAAATACATTCGCATCATATGGAATCTAGAGCAATTCTTAGCCTCAGCTAAGCTCAGGAAGCGCAAATTCACCCGAAAATGCATTCAGGTTACATTGTGCATCACATGGAAACTGGTGTTTTACTTTGCCTGAGCTATGCTTAGGAAGCGCAAATTCACCCGAAAATACATTCAGGTTATATTGCGCATCATATGGAATCTAGAGCAATCCTAAGCCTGAGCTTAGCTCAGGAAGCGCAAAATCACCTGAAAATACATTCAGGTTACATTGCACATCATATCGAATTTGGTGTTTTCCTAAGCCTGAGCTAAGCTTAGGAAGCGCAAAATCACCTTGAATTGCATTCAGGTTACACTGCACATCATATAGTATCTAGAGCAATCCCAAGCCTGAGCTTTGCTTAGGAAACGCAAAATCACCCGCAAATACATTCAGGTTATATTGCGCATCATATGGAATCTGGTGTTTTCCTTAACCTGAGCTATGCTTAGGAAGCGCAAAATCACCCGAAAATACATTCAGGTTATATTGCGCATCATATGGAATCTAGAGTGAATTTGCGCTTCCTAAGCATAGCTCAGCCTAAGTAAAACACCAGTTTCCATATGATGCACAATGTAACCTGAATGCATTTTCGGGTGATTTTGCGCTTCCTCAGCTTAGCTCAGGCTTAGGAAAACACCAGATTCCATATGATGCGCAATATAATCTAAATGCAGTTTCGCGTGATTTTGCGCTTCCTAAGCTTAGCTCAGGCTTAGGAAAACACTATTATTATTATTATTATTATTTTAACTAAAAATTTGGAAGAGGGAAAAACCCCTTTGAGTGATTTCCATCTTTGGAAGCGCAAAATCACCCGAAAATATATTTGGGTTATATTGCGCATTATATGGAATCTAGAGCAATCCTAAGCCTGTGCTTAGCTTAGGAAGCGCAAAATCACCTGAAAATACATTCACGTTACATTGCGCATCATATTGCATTCAGGTTACATTGCGCATCATATGGAATCTGGTGTTTTCCTAAGCCTGAGCTATGCTTAGGAAGCGCAAAATCACCCGAAAATACATTCAGGTCATATTGCGCATCATATGGAATCTAGAGCAATCCTAAGTCTGAGCTATGCTTAGGAAGCGCAAAATCACCCGAAAATACATTCAGGGTACACTACACATCATATCGAATTTGGTGTTTTCCTAAGCCTGAGCTAAGCTTAGGAAGCGCAAAATCACCCGAAAATGCATTCAGGTTATATTTCGCGTCATATGGAATCTGGTGTTTTCCTAAGCCTGAGCTAAGCTTAGGAAGCGCAAAATCACCTGAAAATGCATTCAGGTTACATTGTACATCATGTGGAATCTGGTGTTTTCCTTAGCCTGAGCTAAGCTTAGGAAGCGCAAAATCACCTGAAAATACATTCAGGTAACATTGTGCATCATATGGAATATAGTGTTTTCCTTAGCCTGAGCTGAGCTTAGGAAGCGCAAAATCACCTGAAAATACATTCAGGTTACATTGCACATCATATCGAATTTGGTTACATCATAGGAATCTAGAGCAATTTTTAGCCTCAGCTAAGCTCAGAAAGCGCAAAATCACCCGAAAATACATTCAGGTTATATTGCGCATCATAAGGAATCAAGAGCAATCCTAAGCCTGAGCTAAGCTTAGGAAGCGCAAAATCACCCGAAAATGCATTCAGGTTACATTGTGCATCATATGGAACCTTGTGTTTTCAATCACTTGAAAATACATTCAGGTTACATTGCACATTATATCGAATCTGGTGTTTTCCTAAGCCTGAGCTAAGCTTAGGAAGCGCAAAATCACCTTAAATTGCATTCAGCTTACATTGCACATCATATAGAATCTAGAGCAATCCCAAGCCTGAGCTATGCTTAGGAAGCGCAAAATCACCCGAAAATACATTCAGGCTACATTGCACATCATATCAAATTTAGTGTTTTCCTAAGCCTGAGCTAAGCTTAGGAAGCGCAAGATCACCCGAAAATACATTCGCATCATATGGAATCTAGAGCAATTCTTAGCCTCAGCAAAGCTCAGGAAGCGCAAATTCACCCGAAAATGCATTCAGGTTACATTGTGCATCACATGGAAACAGGTGTTTTACTTTGCCTGAGCTATGCTTAGGAAGCGCAAATTCACCCGAAAATACATTCAGGTTATTATGCGCATCACATGGAATCTAGAGCATTCCTAAGCCTGAACTATGCTTAGGAAGCGCAAAATCACCTGAAAATACATTCAGGTTACATTGCACATCATATCGAATTTGGCGTTTTCCTAAGCCTGAGCTAAGCTTAGGAAGCGCAAAATCACCTTAAATTGCATTCAGGTTACATTGCACATCATATAGAATCTAGAGCAGTCCCAAGCCTGAGCTTTGCTTAGAAAGCGCAAAATCACCCGAAAATACATTCAGGTTACATTGCACATCATATCGAATTTAGTGTTTTCCTAAGCCGGAGCTAAGCTTAGGAAACGCAAAATCACCTGAAAATACATCCAGGTTATATTGTGTATCATATGGAATCTGGTGTTTTCCTTAACCTTAGCTATGCTAAGGAAGCGCAAAATCACCCGAAAATACATTCAGGTTATATTGCGCATCATATGTGTGGTGGGTGGCAACCGTATTTATTGACAGCTCTTTTCACTCTGCCGTCCGGCATCTCCCCGCAAAATCACCTGAAAATGCATTCAGGTTCAGGGCTATATGATGTGCAATGTAACCTGAATGCATTTTCAGGTGATTTTGCGCTTCCTAAGCTTAGCTCAGGTTTAGGAAAACACCAAATTCGATATAATGTGCAATGTAACCTGAATGTATTTTCAGGTGATTTTGCGCTTCCTAAGCTAAGCTCAGGCTTAGGATTGCTCTAGATTTTATATGATGCGCAATATAACCATCATATTGCATTCTGGTTACATTGCGCATCATATGGAATCTGGTGTTTTCCTAAGCCTGAGCTATGCTTAGGAAGCGCAAAATCACCTGAAAATGCATTCAGGTTACATTGCACATCATATAGAATCTAGAGCAATCCCAAGCCTGAGCTATGCTTAGGAAGCGCAAAATCACCCGCAAATACATTCAGGTTACATTGCAGATCATAAGCTTAGGAAGCGCAAAATCACCGGAAAATGCATTCATGTTATATTGCGCATCATATGGAATCTAGAGCAATTCTTAGTCGGAGCTAAACTTAGGAAGCGTAAAGTCATCTGAAAATGCATTCAGAATACTTTGCACATCATATCAAATTTAGTGTTTTCCTAAGCCTGAGCTAAGCTTAGGAAGCGCAAAATCACCCGAAAATGCATTCAGGTTATATCGCGCATCATATGGAATCTGGTGTTTTCCTAAGCCTGAGCTAAGCTTAGGAAGCGCAAAATCACCCGAAAATGCATTCATGTTATATTGCGCATCATATGGAATCTAGAGCAATTCTTAGCCGGAGCTAAACTTAGGAAGCGCAAAGTCATCCGAAAATGCATTCAGAATACATTGCGCATCATATTGAATCAAGATTCCATATGATGCGCAATTGTAACTGGAATGTATTTTCGGGTGATTTTGCGCTTCCTAAGCATAGCTCAGGCTTAGGAAAACACCAGATTCCATATGATGCACAATGTAACCTGAATGCATTTTCGGGTGATTTTGCACTTCCTGAGCTTAGCTGAGGCTAAGAATTGCTCTAGATTCCTATGATGTAACACCAAATTCGATATGATGTGCAATGTAACCTGAATATATTTTCAGGTGATTTTGCGCTTTCTAAGCTTAGCTCAGGCTAAGGAAAACACCAGATTCCATATGATGCGAATGTATTTTCGGGTGATTTTGCGCTTCCTAAGCTTAGCTCAGGCTTAAGAAAACACTAAATTTGATATGATGTGCCTGAATGTATTTTCGGGTGATTTTGCGCTTCCTAAGCATAGCTCAGGCTTGGGATTGCTCCGCTTCCTTAGCTTAGCTCAGGCTAAGGAAAACACCAGATTCCATATGATGCACAATGTAACCTGAATGTATTTTCAGATGATTTTGCGCTTTCTAAGCTTAGCTCAGGCTAAGGAAAACACCAGATTCCATATGATGCGAATGTATTTTCGGGTGATTTTGCGCTTCCTAAGCTTAGCTCAGGCTTAAGAAAACACTAAATTTGATATGATGTGCCTGAATGTATTTTCGGGTGATTTTGCGCTTCCTAAGCATAGCTCAGGCTTGGGATTGCTCTAGATTCTATATGATGTGCAGTGTAACCTGAATGCAATTTATGGTGATTTTGCGCTTCCTAAGCTTAGCTCAGGCTAAGGAAAACACCAGATTCGATATAATGTGCAATGTAACCTGAACACCAGATTCCATAAAAATCACCCGAAAATACATTGCACATCATATAGAATCTAGAGCAATCCTAAGCCTGAACTATGCTTAGGAAGCGCAAAATCACCCGCAAATACATTCAGGTTACATTGCGCATCATATTGCATTCAGGTTACATTGCGCATCATATGTAATCTGGTGTTTTCCTAAGCCTGAGCTTTGCTTAGGAAGCGCAAAATCACCCGAAACTGCATTCAGGTTATATTGCGCATGATATGGAATCTGGTGTTTTCCTAAGCCTTAGCTAAGCTGAGGAAGCGCAAAATCACCCGAAAATGCATTCAGGTTATATTGCGCATCATATGGAATCTAGAGCAATCCTAAGCCTGAACTATGCTTAGGAAGCGCAAAATCACCCGCAAATACATTCAGGTTACATTGCGCATCATATTGCATTCAGGTTACATTGCGTATCATATGGAATCTGGTGTTTTCCTAAGCCTGAGCTTTGCTTAGGAAGCGCAAAATCACCCGAAACTGCATTCAGGTTATATTGCGCAATTGGTGTTTTCCTAAGCCTGAGCTATGCTGAGGAAGCGCAAAATCACCCGAAAATGCATTGTGCATCATATGGAAACTGGTGTTTTACTTAGGCTGAGCTATGCTTAGGAAGCGTAAATTCACCCGAAAATACATTCAGGTTATATTGCGCATCATATGGAATCTAAATCAATCCTAAGCCTGAGCTAAGCTTAGGAAGCGCAAAATCACCTACATTGCACATCATATCGAATTTGGTGTTTTCCTAAGTCTGAGCTAAGCTTAGGAAACGCAAAATCATTTGAAAATGCATTCAGGTTACATTGCACATCATATAGAATCTAGAGCAATCCCAAGCCTGAGCTATGCTTAGGAAGCGCAAAATCACCCGCAAATACATTCAGGTTATATTGCGCATCATATGGAATCTAGAGCAATCCTAAGCCTGAGCTATGCTTAGGAAGCGCAAAATCACCTGAAAATGCATTCAGGTTACCTTGCAAATCATTTAGAATCTAGAGCAATCCCAAGCCTGAGCTATGCTAAGGAAGCGCAAAATCACCCACAAATTCATTCAGGTTACATTGTACCACATCATAAGCTTAGGAAGCGCAAAATCACCTGAAAATACATTCAGGTTACATTGCACATCATATCGAATTTAGTGTTTTCCTAAGCCTGAGCTAAGCTTAGGAAGCGCAAAATCACCCGAAAATGCATTCCAGTTACAATTGCGCATCATATGGAATCTAGATTCAATATGATGCGCAATGTATTCTGAATGCATTTTCGGATGATTTTGCGCTTCCTAAGTTTAGCTCAGGCTTAGGAAAACACCAGTAAATTCGATATGATGTGCAATGTAACCTGAATGTATTTTCAGGTGATTTTGCGCTTCCTAAGCTTATGATGTGCAATGTAACCTGAATGTATTTGCGGGTGATTTTGCGCTTCCTAAGCATAGTTCAGGCTTAGGATTGCTCTAGATTCCATATGATGCGCAATATAACCTGAATGTATTTTCGGGTGATTTTGCGCTTTCTGGGCTTAGCTGAGGCTAAAAATTGCTCTAGATTCCTATGATGTAACCAAATTCGATATGATGTGCACTGTAACCTGAATGTATTTTCAGGTGATTTTGCGCTTCCTAAGCTTAGCTCAGGCTAAGGAAAACACCAGATTCCATATGATGCACAATGTAACCTGAATATATTTTCAGGTGATTTTGCGCTTCCTAAGCTTAGCTCAGGCTAAGGAAAACACCAGATTCCATATGATGTACAATGTAACCTGAATGCATTTTCAGGTGATTTTGCGCTTCCTAAGCTTAGCTCAGGCTTAGGAAAACACCAGATTCCATATGACGCGCAATATAACCTGAATGCATTTTCGGGTGATTTTGCGCTTCCGAAGCTTAGCTCAGGCTTAGGAAAACACCAGATTGTATATGATGCGAAAAATAACCTGAATGCATTTTCGGGTGATTTTGCGCTTCCTAAGCATAGCTCAGGCTTAGGATTGCTCTAGATTCCATATGATGCGCAATATGACCTGAATGTATTTCCGGGTGATTTTGCGCTTCCTAAGCATAGCTCAGGCTTAGGATTGCTCTAGATTCCATATGATGCGCAATAGAATCTAGAGCAATCCCAGGCCTGAGCTATGCTTAGGAAGCGCAAAATCACCCGCAAATACATTCAGGTTACATTGCACATTATATGGAATTTGGTGTTTTGCTAAGCCTGAGCTATGCTTAGAAAGCGCAAAATCACCCGAAAATACATTCAGGTTATATTGCGCATCATATGGAATCTAGAGCAATCCTAAGCCTGAGCTATGCTTAGGAAGCGCAAAATCACCCGCAAATACATTCAGGTTACATTGCACATTATATGGAATTTGGTGTTTTGCTAAGCCTGAGCTATGCTTAGGAAGGGGTTTTTCCCTCTTCCAAATTTTTAGTTAAAAGAATAATAATAATAATAATAATAATAGTGTTTTCCTAAGCCTGAGCTAAGCTTAGGAAGCGCAAAATCACGCGAAACTGCATTCAGGTTATATTGCGCATCATATGGAATCTGGTGTTTTCCTAAGCCTGAGCTAAGCTGAGGAAGCGCAAAATCACCCGAAAATGCATTCAGGTTACATTGTGCATCATATGGAATCCGGTGCGCTTCCTAAGCATAGCTCAGGTTAAGGTGAAGGTAGGACGAAGCCATACCTCGAATTTTCAAGAGCACAAATCTGAAGAACCGAAACTCGGTTTGCGCTGAAAAGTTGATCGATTGGTCACTACCTGCGGATAACCAATCGATCAACTTTTCAACGCAAACCGACGATGATGTGCAATGTAACCTGAATGTATTTTCAGGTGATTTTGCGCTTCTTAAGCTAAGCTCAGGCTTAGGATTGCTCTAGATTCCATATGATGCGCAATATAACCTGAATGTATTTTCGGGTGGATTTGCGCTTCCTTAGTATGCTCAGGCTAAGTAAAACACCAGTTTCCATGTGATGCACAATGTAACCTGAATGCATTTTTGGGTGAATTTGCGCTTCCTAAACTTAGCTGACGCTAAGAATTGCTCTAGATTCCATATGATGCGAATGTATTTTCTGGTGATTTTGCGCTTCCAAAGCTTAGCTCAGGCTTAGAATTTCTCTTGATTCCATATGATGCGCAAAATCACCCGAAAAAACATTCAGGTTATTTTGCGCTTCATATGGAATCTAGAGCAACCCTAAGCCTGAGCTAAGCTGAGGCTGAGGAAGCGCAAAATCACCTGAAAATACATTCAGGTTACATTGCACATTATATCGAATCTGGTGTTTTCCTAAGCCTGAGCTAAGCTTAGGAAGCGCAAAATCACCCAAAAACGCATTCTGGTTATATTGCGCGTCATATGGAATCTGGTGTTTTCCTAAGCCTGAGCTAAGCTAAGGAAGCGCAAAATCACCTGAAAATACATTCAGGTTACATTGCACATCATATCGAATTTGGTGTTACATCATAGGAATCTACAGCAATTCTAAGCCTCAGCTAAGCTCAGGAAGCGCAAAATCACCCGAAAATGCATTCAGGTTACATTGTGCATCATATGGAATCTGGTGTTTTCCTAAGCCTGAGCTATGCTTAGGAAGCGCAAAATCACCCGAAAATACATTCCAGTTACAATTGCGCATCATATGGAATCTTGATTCAATATGATGCGCAATGTATTCTGAATGCATTTTCGGATGACTTTGCGCTTCCTAAGTTTAGCTCCGGCTAAGAATTGCTCTAGATTCCATATGATGCGCAATATAACATGAATGCATTTTCGGGTGATTTTGCGCTTCCTAAGCTTAGCTCAGGCTTAGGGAAACACCAGATTCCATATGATGCGCGATATAACCTGAATGCATTTTCGGGTGATTTTGCGCTTCCTAAGCTTAGCTCAGGCTTAGGAAAACACTAAATTCGATATGATGTGCAATGTATTCTGAATGCATTTTCGGATGACTTTGCGCTTCCTAAGTTAAGCTCCGGCTAAGAATTGCTCTAGATTCCATATGATGCGCAATAAAACATGAATGCATTTTCAGGTGATTTTGCGCTTCCTAAGCTTATGATCTGAAATGTAACCTGAATGTATTTGCGGGTGATTTTGCGCTTCCTAAGCATAGCTCAGGCTTGGGATTGCTCTAGATTCTATATGATGTGCAATGTAACCTGAATGCATTTTCAGGTGATTTTGCGCTTCCTAAGCATAGCACAGGCTTAGGAAAACACCAGATTTCATATAATGTGCAATGTAACCTGAATGTATTTGCGGGTGATTTTGCGCTTCTTAAGCAAAGCACAGGCTTGGGATTGCTCTAGTTTCTATTTGATGTGCAATGTAACCTGAATGCATTTTCAGGTGATTTTGCGCTTCCTAAGCTTAGCTCAGGTTTAGGAAAACACCAAACTCGATATGATGTGCAATGTAACCTGATGTAGGTGATTTTGCGCTTCCTAAGCTAAGCTCAGGCTTAGGATTGCTCTAGATTCCATATGATGCGCAAAATAACCTGAATGTATTTTCGGGTGAATTTGCGCTTCCTAGGCATAGCTCAGGCTAAGTAAAACACCAGTTTCCATGTGATGCACAATGTAACCTGAATGCATTTTTGGGTGAATTTGCGCTTCCTGAGCTTAGCTGAGGCTAAGAATTGCTCTAGATTCCATATGATGCGAATGTATTTTCGGGTGGTTTTGCGCTTCCTAAGCTTAGCTCAGGCTAAGAATTTCTCTAGATTCCATATGATGCGCAAAATCACCTGAAAATACATTCAGGTTACATTGCACATTATATCGAATCTGGTGTTTTCCTAAGCCTGAGCTAAGCTTGGGAAGGCGCAAAATCACCTGAAAATGCATTAAGGTTACATTGCACATCATATAGAATCTAGGGCAATCCCAAGCCTGAGCTATGCTTAGGAAACGCAAAATCACCCGCAAATACATTCAGGTTACATTGCACATCATATGGAATCTGGTGTTTTCCTAAGCCTCAGCTATGATTTTGCGCTTCCTGAGCTTAGCAAATTCGACATGATGTGCAATGTAACCTGAATGTATTTTCAGGTGATTTTGCGCTCCCTAAGCTTAGCTCAGGCTAAGGAAAACACCAGATTCCATATGATGCATAATGTAACCTGTATGCATTTTCGGGTGATTTTGCGCTTCCTGAGCTTAGCTCTTGATTCCTTATGATGCGCAATATAACCTGAATGTATTTTGCGCTTTCTGAGCTTAGCTGAGGCTAAGAATTGCTCTAGATTCCTATGATGTAAAACCAAATTCGATATGATGTGCAATGTAACCTGAATGCATTTTCGGGTGATTTTGCGCTTCCTGCGCTTAGCTGAGGCTTAGAATTGCTCTAGATTCCATATGATGCGAATGTATTTTCGGGTGATTTTGCGCTTTCTAAGAGCTCAGGCTAAGAATTTCTTTAGATTCCATATGATGCGCAAAATCACCTGAAAATACATTCAGGT
Source organism: Aedes albopictus (assembly GCF_035046485.1). Classification (NCBI taxonomy): domain Eukaryota; kingdom Metazoa; phylum Arthropoda; class Insecta; order Diptera; family Culicidae; genus Aedes; species Aedes albopictus. The sequence goes on along the minus strand of NC_085136.1, from coordinate 179,299,650 downwards.
TACATTGCACATTATATCGAATCTGGTGTTTTCCTAAGCCTGAGCTAAGCTTAGGAAGCGCAAAATCACCTGAAAATGCATTCAGCATTCATTGCACATCATATAGAATCTAGGGCAATCCCAAGCCTGAGCTATGCCTAGGAAACGCAAAATCACCCGCAAATACATTCAGGTTACATTGCACATCATATGGAATCTGGTGTTTTCCTAAGCCTCAGCTAAGCTTAGGAAGCGCAAAATCACCTGAAAATGCATTCAGGTTACATTGCACATCATATAGAATCTAGAGCAATTCTAAGCCTGAGCTATGTTTAGGGAGCGCAAAATCACCCGAAAATACATTCGGGTTATATTAAGCATCATATGGAATCTAGAGCAATTCTTAGCCGGAGCTAAACTTAGGAAGCGCAAAGTCATCCGAAAATGCATTCAGAATACATTGCACATCATATCGAATTTAGTGTTTTCCTAAGCCTGAGCTAAGCTAAGGAAGCGCAAAATCACCTAAAAATGCATTCAGGTTATATTGCGCGTCATATGGAATCAGGTGTTTTCCTTAGCTTGAGCTAAGCTTAGGAAGCGCAAAATCACCCGAAAATGCGCGTCATATGGAATCTGGTGTTTTCCTTAGCCTGAGCTAAGCTTAGAAAGCGCAAAATCATCTGAAAATTCATTCAGGTTACATTGTGCATCATATGGAATCTGGTGTTTTCCTTAGCCTGAGCTAAGCTAAGGAAGTGCAAAATCACCTGAAAATACATTCAGGTTACATTGTGCATCATATGGAATCTGGTGTTTTCCTTAGCCTGAGCTAAGCTTAGAAAGCGTAAAATCACCTGAAAATATATTCAGGTTACATTGCACATCATATCGAATTTGGTGTTACATCATAGGAATCTAGAGCAATTCTTAGCCTCAGCTAAGGTCAGGAAGTGCAAAATCACCCGAAAATGCATTCAGGTTACATTGTGCATCATATGGAATCTGGTGTTTTCCTAAGCCTGAGCTATGCTTAGGAAGCGCAAAATCACCCGAAAATACATTCCAGTTACAATTGCGCATCATATGGAATCTTGATTCAATATGATGCGCAATGTATTTTGAATGCATTTTCGGATGACTTTGCGCTTCCTAAGTTTAGCTCCGGCTAAGAATTGCTCTAGATTCCATATGATGCGCAATATAACATGAATGCATTTTCGGGTGATTTTGCGCTTCCTAAGCTTAGCTCAGGCTTAGGAAAACACCAGATTCCATATGATGCGCGATATAACCTGAATGCATTTTCGGGTGATTTTGCGCTTCCTAAGCTTAGCTCAGGCTTAGGAAAACACTAAATTCGATATGATGTGCAAAGTATTCTGAATGCATTTTCAGATGACTTTGCGCTTCCTAAGTTTAGCTCCGACTAAGAATTGCTCTAGATTCCATATGATGCGCAATATAACATGAATGCATTTTCAGGTGATTTTGCGCTTCCTAAGCTTATGATCTGCAATGTAACCTGAATGTATTTGCGGGTGATTTTGCGCTTCCTAAGCATAGCTCAGGCTTGGGATTGCTCTAGATTCTATATGATGTGCAATGTAACCTGAATGCATTTTCAGGTGATTTTGCGCTTCCTAAGCATAGCTCAGGCTTAGGAAAACACCAGATTCCATATGATGCGCAATGTAACCAGAAAGCAATATGATGGTTATATTGCGCATCATATAAAATCTAGAGCAATCCTAAGCCTGAGCTTAGCTTAGGAAGCGCAAAATCACCTGAAAATACATTCAGGTTACATTGCACATTATATCGAATTTGGTGTTTTCCTAAACCTGAGCTAAGCTTAGGAAGCGCAAAATCACCTGAAAATGCATTCAGGTTACATTGCACATCATATAGAATCTAGAGCAATCCCAAGCCTGAGCTATGCTTAGGAAGCGCAAAATCACCCGAAAATACATTCAGGCTACATTGCACATCATATCAAATTTAGTGTTTTCCTAAGCCTGAGCTAAGCTTAGGAAGCGCAAAATCACCCGAAAATACATTCGCATCATATGGAATCTAGAGCAATTCTTAGCCTCAGCTAAGCTTAGGAAACGCAAAATCACCCGCAAATACATTCAGGTTATATTGCGCATCATATGGAATCTGGTGTTTTCCTTAACCTGAGCTATGCTTAGGAAGCGCAAAATCACCCGAAAATACATTCAGGTTATATTGCGCATCATATGGAATCTAGAGTGAATTTGCGCTTCCTAAGCATAGCTCAGCCTAAGTAAAACACCAGTTTCCATATGATGCACAATGTAACCTGAATGCATTTTCGGGTGATTTTGCGCTTCCTCAGCTCAGCTCAGGCTTAGGAAAACACCAGATTCCATATGATGCGCAATATAATCTAAATGCAGTTTCGCGTGATTTTGCGCTTCCTAAGCTTAGCTCAGGCTTAGGAAAACACTATTATTATTATTATTATTATTATTTTAACTAAAAATTTGGAAGAGGGAAAAACCCCTTTGAGTGATTTCCATCTTTGGAAGCGCAAAATCACCCGAAAATACATTTGGGTTATATTGCGCATTATATGGAATCTAGAGCAATCCTAAGCCTGTGCTTAGCTTAGGAAGCGCAAAATCACCTGAAAATACATTCACGTTACATTGCGCATCATATTGCATTCAGGTTACATTGCGCATCATATGGAATCTGGTGTTTTCCTAAGCCTGAGCTATGCTTAGGAAGCGCAAAATCACCCGAAAATACATTCAGGTCATATTGCGCATCATATGGAATCTAGAGCAATCCTAAGCCTGAGCTATGCTAAGGAAGCGCAAAATCACCCGAAAATACATTCAGGGTACACTGCACATCATATCGAATTTGGTGTTTTCCTAAGCCTGAGCTAAGCTTAGGAAGCGCAAAATCACCCGAAAATGCATTCAGGTTATATTTCGCATCATATGGAATCTGGTGTTTTCCATACCTGAGCTAAGCTTCGGAAGCGCAAAATCACCCGAAAATGCATTCAGGTTATATTGCGCGTCATATGGAATCTGGTGTTTTCCTAAGCCTGAGCTAAGCTTAGGAAGCGCAAAATCACCTGAAAATGCATTCAGGTTACATTGTACATCATGTGGAATCTGGTGTTTTCCTTAGCCTGAGCTAAGCTTAGGAAGCGCAAAATCACCTGAAAATACATTCAGGTAACATTGTGCATCATATGGAATATAGTGTTTTCCTTAGCCTGAGCTGAGCTTAGGAAGCGCAAAATCACCTGAAAATACATTCAGGTTACATTGCACATCATATCGAATTTGGTTACATCATAGGAATCTAGAGCAATTTTTAGCCTCAGTTAAGCTCAGAAAGCGCAAAATCACCCGAAAATACATTCAGGTTATATTGCGCATCATAAGGAATCAAGAGCAATCCTAAGCCTGAGCTAAGCTTAGGAAGCGCAAAATCACCCGAAAATGCATTCAGGTTACATTGTGCATCATATGTTTAGACTATCGGGCTTTCGCAGGAGATAAGGAAAAACTACGTCTGAACAGTAGAACGACTTGTTTAATAATGATAACAGTAACTAAGCGTAACTAAGACATCTAATGAACAGCAAAGTCAACAGTTCCTTTGATTAGCTTCAACACCCCCTCTTGTTGACGTGCTTGAAGACTCTTCTACAGCAAACCAATCCTTCTGCGAAAATCCTCGAATGTTTTAATAGTCAATGATTTTGTTAAAATGTCTGCTTCTTGATCACAGGTTGGAACATAGTGAATCTTGATTTTTCCTTGTCCTACCGCATCACGAATAAAATGATGTTTCACATCTATATGCTTGACACGTTTTGTTTCTTCTGTTTTTGACATAGCTATAGCACCTTGGTTGTCCTCCGAAACTTGAATTGGAAATACATTCTTCAATGGCATTAGATCATTTAACAATCCACCCAGCCATATTGCTTCACTTGTACAAGAACTCATTGCTACATATTCCGCTTCTGTAGACGACATTGCAACGGTTTGTTGCTTCTTCGATGACCATATTACGGTATTCCCATAAACTTTCATTAGGTATCCGGATACGCACTTTCTATCTATCTCATCACTCGCATAATCGGCATCAGCAAATGCATGAACAGCAGGCAATAGACGATTTTTCTGGTACGTCAATTTCATAGTTTTTGTTCCCTGCAGATACCTTAGAACCCGCTTTGCTTGCTGCCAGTGCTGTAGCATTATCGTATCTGTAAAGAATTATTCTTTAGCATGTTTTTGAAAGATCATAAATATTTGATCTTGACAGTTTACAACTGTCCGTTTTCAAGCAGTCTTTCCCACATCTTTTAAAGTGGTGTTTTTCACATGCAGGACTGATGCGCCTGCATTTCTTCAAGTGCATTCCTCTCATGTTCCCACGAACAATGCTGGGACATGTCATTCACACCTAAATAACTTCGATTTACCACACAAGTTGTGCAACACTCTTGTTTCCCATACCGTACTCATGCTGAGTACGCGTATCACATTTCATACCCATAAATGCACACAATTCCTTCTTTCCACTCGAAGCGCTGACCTAACCGAACAGCGCACAGTTCAAGCAACCACGTGTGAACGTTTACTTAATTGAATGGTAAACGCCCCTTTTCGTAATTATCTTTTCCTTTCCTTGGATTGGCTATCGTTCTGTTGCATGGATCGATAGGCTATTGATATGTATGCGTTTCAGCCTTCTCCAGAAATTATGTACTAGATTAAGCAGGTTAGCTTAAGCTTTGATTTTGAATAAAGACTCATTATTGTTTCAACTCTCAAGAAGACTAGTAACTACTAAATGGCGATCAGTGAAGGTTCTAAGTCATAGACTTAGAGATTTTTTTTTACATTGTGCAAAACCAATAAGATGGGTAAAACCCAGTCAAAACAGTACAACGAAAATGGTGAAGTGAAATTAACAACTATAGTGCAAAACCAACAAACGCACAGTGAAGACCATGAAGAACATACTCTAATGCTGTGGCTGATTCTAGCCGCTGTGTTGATTCAATTAACAGTCACATTATACACCCTCTATAAGAGGAGAGAACGAAAAGTTGCTATAAAAGCAGCAAAGTCGGTGGCTGCGCTAGATATTGTATAAGTGAATCTATCGAAGCAAAAAAAAAAAGTGAAGAATAGTTGCAGATATAGCTAAGTCCATACTAGCCCTATTTTGAAAACTCATTAAGAACCCAATTTGTGACCTTTTGTGGCAATGAAAAGCGAAAAGTAATAAAAGTGGAAGACAAACATTTATATAAAACAATTATAATGTCGAAATCAGACCGACACGAGGTGGATGTGAAGTGAATAAAAGGTGACTCGTAACGTAAACCCATAGTTCAGAGGGTGCAGCGGAATGGAAACCAGAAAAAAGTGCAATCACACTAGAATGTGTAAAATTTAAGAGTATCAACTGCAGGCGAGACCACTACCGGCAGGAGCCGGTAGGCGGGATTCACTGGATCCGGATCGGCGATTTGACGAGATGCGATAACGTGCAATAACAACTTTACATCACGACACATCACAGAGCGGGAGCGCGAGGAAATCAACATTGGTAATGTACAAAACGAAATCATCACAAATTATCACAAAATTGTTTATTCATTTATATATATTTTTTTTTATGAGTAAATTTGTTTAATTAAAATGCATCACGAATGAATGATTATGAAAAGTTGAAATTGTTACACACCTATATAAAAAAATGCATTAACACAACTATTTCGGAAAAAACGTTAAGAGATAAATTAAGGCAGTGTAACGAGCTGTACAGCAGTTGTGAATCAAAATTAATTGATAATATTGACGATTTGTCAGACGAGCAATTGAACTCATTAATTTCAAAATTGAGGAAATATAATCAAGAAATTAAAGGTATCATAAAAATTAAATTAGATAAATTACAAATTAAGAAACGTGTAACTCCAAAAACTAAATTCAAACAGTGTCGTGTGGCAAAGGTTATATCGTGCGAAATGGCAGAAGAAAACGATAATCGTGTCCAACCAGTAGCTATTTTTGACATCAAACAAGCATCATCGATCATACACCCGTATGATGGTTCAGTAGCTGGATTCGATACATTCATCGATTCAGTGAAGCTATTGCAAGAACTAATACAACCGACACATATGGCAATGGCCGTCAAATTTATTAAAACAAGATTATCAGGAAAAGCTCGCAGTGGTTTACCTGATACCATAGTAACGATTGATGCCTTAATTGATCATGTTAGATCAAAATGTCAGGATACCACGACCCCTGATTCGATTGTGGCGCAGTTAAATACATTGAGACAACGGATTCTAAAAGCTGGAAATTATTCTAGCATTAAAGATGCTTTGCAAAAAGCTCAAGAATGTGCCAATGATGTTTCCACATCACAAGTTTTTACTATCAAAAGTAAACAACATACCGGGCGTCAGGATAATAGATCTAATTTTCGCGGCAATGGCTTCAACAGAAACCAACATTATAGAAACCCCCCTAGAGGTGGTTTTAATCGTTTTACTCCAAGGCCTTATCCAAACTATTACCATTATTCATCACGTGGAAGATACCAACGCGGAGGTTTAATAATCGCGGACGATTTAATGATAATCGCCCACGGTTCGATAACACAAATCGAATATACATGGCAAATGTGGATCAGCTCCCTGGTCCACCACAATCTCAGAATCGCGATATTTCAAACAGAGCTCCTCAGCAACAGCAACAAAACCAGCAGCAGAGTCAACGTAATTTTTTAGATCAGTGTTAACTATAAATCTTTCTGCTTCCAATTTTATTAAGATTGGAGTAGAGATGACAAATTCAGTCTGCACTTTACTTGTAGATTCAGGTGCAGATATTTCTATTTTTAAATCTGATAAAATTTTGGTAAATCACAAAATAAACAACAATGTTAAAACAATTATTACGGGAATTACAGAAGGAGAGATTGAAACATTGGCTGTAACTGAGACAATTTTGAATTTTGGAAATGGCGTAAGAGTTAACCATTCATTTCATGTAGTTAATGCAAATTTTCCAATTTTAACTGATGGCATTTTAGGAAGAGATTTTCTGTCTCTCTTCAGATGCAATATTGATTATGAATCTTGGTTATTGAATTTTAATATTAATAATACACCTGTATCTGTTCCAATTCAAGATACAGTTAATGAGAATTACATAATCCCACGAAGATGTGAAGTAATACGTAAGATTAAAGATTTAAACATCACAGAGGACATGGTTTTATTTTCTCAGGAAGTTAAACCTGGTCTTTTCTGTGGTAATGCAATAATTTCACCTAATTGTCAGTATGTTAAATTCATGAATATCACTCTACAACCAATTAATGTTTCAAATGTTGACGTAAAGCTTATGATGGAACCACTGACTAATTACCAAATATTGAATTTTCGGAAATCCAAGAAACCTGATACCACACAAATGAGAAATAAAGAAATTTTGGAGCAAGTTGACTTGACAAACGTTCCTGATTTTGCAAAAGATGATTTAAAGAAATTAATTACAAACTATTCGGATATTTTTTCACTACCAGATGAGCCAGTAACTGTAAACAATTTTTACGAACAGACTATCAATACCAGTGATCCAGTTCCAACTTATATACCAAATTATAAAACGATTCATTCCCAAAGTGATGAAATTCAAGCCCAAGTTAATAAAATGCTGAAGGATAACATTATTGAACCTTCGGTATCGTCATACAATAGTCCAATACTTTTGGTTCCGAAGAAATCAACAGATGATAAGAAAAAATGGCGTCTTGTCATAGACTTTAGACAGCTCAACAAGAAGATATTAAGTGACAAATTTCCTTTGCCAAGAATAGATTCAATATTGGATCAGCTTGGTAGAGCAAAGTATTTTTCAACTTTAGATTTAATGTCGGGATTTCATCAAATCCCACTGGATGAGTCTTCGAGAAAATTTACTGCTTTTTCGACCCAATCAGGTCATTACCAATTTACAAGATTACCGTTTGGATTAAATATTAGTCCAAATAGTTTTCAAAGGATGATGACTATTGCAATGTCTGGTTTGACACCAGAACTCGCTTTTGTTTATATCGATGATATAATAGTCGTAGGTTGTTCAATGCAACACCATTTACGCAATTTATCGATAGTGTTTGAAAGAATTCGTAAATATAATTTAAAATTAAATTTGGCAAAATGTAAATTCTTCAATACAGAAGTTACTTATTTAGGGCACAGAATAACCGACAAAGGTATTCTGCCCGACAGTAGTAAATATGACGTAATAAAGAACTACCCAGTTCCGAGAAACAGTGACGAAGTTAGAAGGTTTGTAGCATTTTGCAACTACTACCGTAAATTCGTCCCAAATTTCGCAACAATTGCTTATCCGTTGAATCAATTGTTAAGAAAAAATGTAAAATTTGATTGGTCATCAAAATGTGAGGATGCTTTCAATGCTCTTAAATCATTTTTGATGTCACCAAAATTATTACAATACCCTGATTTTAAGCAAACATTTATATTGACTACCGACGCATCTGATGTTGGATGTGGCGCGGTATTATCACAGAATATTGATGGCAACGATTTACCTATAGCGTTTGCCAGTAAAAGCTTTACGCTTGGTGAAAAGAATAAATCAGTAATTTTAAAAGAATTAACAGCGATACATTGGGCTATCGATTATTTCAAAGCTTATTTGTATGGACGTAAATTTGTAGTTCGTACAGATCATCGCCCCTTAGTATTTTTATTTAATATGAAAAATCCGACATCTAAATTAACTAGGATGAGATTGGATTTGGAAGATTTCGATTTTTCCATTGAATATATTCAAGGTAAAACAAACGTTACTGCTGATGCATTGTCACGTATAATAATGACATCAGATGAATTAAAATCTAAAAGTATATTTACTGTTAATACTAGGTCAATGACAAGGAAGAAAGATAATGAAACTAAAAATGAACAACGATATTCCAGTCAAATCAATGTCGATAATAAGCCTGATCAACTTGTTATCTATATGACAGAGAACCCGACTGAAGCTAGAAAACTACCAAAACTTCGAAGTATAGTGGAAAATGAAAATTTAATTTTTACAATGTATGAAGCGCAGAAAAATAAAGTTATTATACGAATAACAACACGATTGCGAAGTATAAGACAAACACTAGTGTTTGCACTTTCAGTGTTAGAAAAAGAAATGAATATTAATAAAATTGATAAAATTGCACTTTCGAGTCTTGACCCAATTTTTAACATGGTATCTAAAGAAACTTTTAAAGAGTTAACTCTGAAATCAATCAAAACATTACAGATTATAATGTATAATCCACCCAAGTTCATTAGTGATCTTGGAGAAATTCAAAATATACTCAAAAACCATCATGAGACACCAACTGGAGGACATATAGGTCAGCATAGACTGTACCTCAAGCTTAGAGAAATTTACAACTGGACAAATATGAAAAGTTCGATTGCTCAATTCAATAAGGGTTGTGAATTGTGCAAGTTGAATAAAATTACCAAACACACAAAAGAAAAATTAACAATTACCAATACCCCATCTAGACCATTCGAAGTGATAGCTATTGATACCGTAGGACCACTTCCAAAATCAAATAATAATAATAGATACGCTGTGACTATACAGTGTGAATTGACTAAGTATATAGTTTTAATTCCAATTCCAACTAAAGAAGCGAATGTAATAGCTAAAGCTTTGGTTGAAAATTTTATTTTGATATATGGTAAATTTTTAGAGTTAAAATCAGACCAAGGATCCGAATACAAAAATGAAGTCCTTGGCCAAATATGCAAGTTATTACAGGTTAAGCAAACTTTTTCTACAGCCTACCATCCACAAACGATAGGTTCATTGGAAAGAAATCATAGGTGTTTGAATGAATACCTAAGAAATTATGTCAATGAACACCATTCGGATTGGGATGATTGGTTACAATTTTATGCATTTACATATAATACTAGCCCACATACTGATCATGGTTTAACGCCATATGAATTGGTTTTCGGAGTTAAAGCAAGAGTACCACACGAAACATACACAGATAAAGTTGATCCAGTTTATAATTTTGATCTTTACAGCACAGAATTAAAATTCAAACTTCAAAAGTCACATGAAACTGTAAAACAAAAATTACTTGAACAGAAACAAATTCGAAAAGAAATAAATGATCGTTCAACGAATCCGATTCAAATCAAAACAGGAGATACAGTTTATTTGCAAAAGGAAAATAGACGTAAATTAGATTCATTCTATACAGGTCCATATAAAGTAACATCGATATCAGAACCAAATTGTGAGATCATAAATTTGAAAACGAATCATTCATCAATAGTTCACAAAAATAGATTAATTAGATCATAAGAAGTGTTAGTTTATAAACCCGAGCCTAATCTCATAAAAAAAATAATGGAAATCAAAAAATAGTAAAAAAATGAGATAGGTCAATATTCTTAGCATTAGCTGAGAAGTGAGAAATTCGGATAGTTTTAAGATACATTTTATTTTATTTTGCAACTACATATTCCAAATATTTCAATTATAATTACAAAAAAACTGACATTTTATTTCATCATTGTAAAGGAGATTGAAACAATATTTTAGAATTTATTGAAACTATGTTGACAATAATTGAATGATTTCACTGCGTTACGTCATTCACCCAAAGGGGGATGGTGTAGCATTATCGTATCTGTAAAGAATTATTCTTTAGCATGTTTTTGAAAGATCATAAATATTTGATCTTGACAGTTTACAACTGTCCGTTTTCAAGCAGTCTTTCCCACATCTTTTAAAGTGGTGTTTTTCACATGCAGGACTGATGCGCCTGCATTTCTTCAAGTGCATTCCTCTCATGTTCCCACGAACAATGCTGGGACATGTCATTCACACCTAAATAACTTCGATTTACCACACAAGTTGTGCAACACTCTTGTTTCCCATACCGTACTCATGCTGAGTACGCGTATCACATTTCATACCCATAAATGCACACAATTCCTTCTTTCCACTCGAAGCGCTGACCTAACCGAACAGCGCACAGTTCAAGCAACCACGTGTGAACGTTTACTTAATTGAATGGTAAACGCCCCTTTTCGTAATTATCTTTTCCTTTCCTTGGATTGGCTATCGTTCTGTTGCATGGATCGATAGGCTATTGATATGTATGCGTTTCAGCCTTCTCCAGAAATTATGTACTAGATTAAGCAGGTTAGCTTAAGCTTTGATTTTGAATAAAGACTCATTATTGTTTCAACTCTCAAGAAGACTAGTAACTACTAAAGTGCTGCTCACCAGCCGCATCTTGAAAACGGGCCAAATATCCAACAATGTAACACAAATCAGGTCTTGTTCCCATCATTATGTACATCAAACCTCCGATCAGCTCTCGATAGGGATTCTTGCATTCGCCACTAAATTTCTCCAAATGAAGGTTAGGTTCAGCTGGGGTCTTGACAGGGTTGCATTGTTCCATTCCAAAATTGAGTAATAGCTTATCGATTTGTCCGGTTTGGGAAAGTGTCATCAGACCTTCTTCCATCTTACGTTCCACTTTGATTCCGAGGAAATGGTGTACCTCGCCCATATCAGCCATTTCAAATTCTTTCTTCAATTTTTCTTGAATATTTCTCACTACTCTTGCATCTTTTCCAGCGATTAGTAGATCATCGACGTAGATTACAAGGTACACGGAATTCTCCTTTTCTTCCTTCACATATAGGCAGTAATCGTGACGGGAACGTTGAAAACCAAGACTAACCAAAAATTCATTAAACCGTTTGTTCCAGCATCTTGAAGATTGTTTGAGGCCATACAAGGAACGCTTCAAAAGACACACTTCTCCATTTCCAGTTGGCAGCCCTTCTGGCATGGTCATGTACACCTTTTCCTGCAACTGGCCATTAAGGAAGGCCGTCCTGACATCCATTTGAAACACCAGCAAATCCTCCGTATTAGCTATCGCCAGTAATGTCCTAATAGTTGCCAATTTTGCCACTGGAGCAAAAATTTCCTCGTAATCCACGTGTTTACGCTGCAGAAAACCTTTTGCCACTAGCCTCGCTTTGTACCTCACAGGATTTCCATCAGCATCCGTCTTGATGGTAAAAACCCACTTGCATGGCACCAACCGCACTGCCTCTGGTCGTTTAACGAATTCCCATGTTTGGTTTTTGATAAGAGATCTCAGTTCGTCATCCACAGCCTTTTGCCAATCTGTTTGATTAGGGTGCCCTTCTATATCCGAGTATTTTGATGGAATCTGTGAATCGTTGACAGCGACAGAAAATGCTCGATAGGAAGAAACAAAATCATGTAACCAACCTGGTCTCCTGCACTCCCGGCCACTAGACCTCGGAACATTCTCCTCTTGAGAGTTCCCATTTGATTGTGGCGGGAGTGCGACTTGTTCTTCTTCCTCGGTGGCTGAAGTGTAGTCCTCATCTGCACATTCTCCATCTACTTGTTCTGGTTGTTCGCAATTCACCACACTAGCTTCAATGTCTGCTACAGAATCAGTTGACGGTGCCTTCGCTTGCATTCTTGGAATTTCAGCAGAAACGGTGATCCCAGGCGGCTGCATCTTATCTTCTTTGTAAGGAAATACCAGTTCATTAAACTTCACATCTCGTGCAACAAACATTCTGCGCTTCTCACGGTCCCATAATCGATATCCGTTTGGAGAGTATCCCAACATCATGCATCGCTGTCCAGTTGGATCCAGTTTTCCACGTTTGGGCTTTGGAATCCAGGCAAATCCCAGGCAACCGAAAATGCGTAACTTGCCAACATCAGGTTTCTCTTCATTCCAGAATTCTGCAGGTGTGGCTGAACCTGACAATGCTTCACAAGGACTTCTATTTGTAACATATACGGAATTCAAAATTGCTTCACCCCATAACATCTTTGGAGCACCAGAAGAAACTAACATTGCTCTCATTTTTTCTACTATAGTTCGATTGAACCTTTCGGCTACCCCATTTTGTTGAGGTGTATATCCAACCGTAGATTCTACTTGAATTCCTTTGCTTTCATAGAAAGCTAACTGCTCGTTCGAAAAGTATTCACGGCCCAAATCACATCTTAAATGCTCAATTTTCTTTCCAAATTTAGCTGTGACCATAGCTTCATACACTTTGAAATATTGGAAAACTTCATCTTTGTTGCGCATCAGAAATACAACAGCATAATGGGAAAAATCATCAATAAAGCTTACAAAATAATGTTTTCCGTCGTACGTGGGGGGTGAAATTTTTCCGCATACGTCCGTGTGAACTCTTTCCAATACTCGTTTTGTCACTGGCCTGGAACCATTGAACGGCAGCCTCACCAACTTGCTTTCAGCACAGGGTTCGCAGAAAATTTTCTCGCATTTCTTCAACGTGTCCAATCCTAGAACCATCTCCGATTGCTTCAATTTTTCCAGATTTTTCAATCCAAGATGTCCGTACCTTTGGTGCCACAGCATAGTTTCAGCCTCAGCATCATTTTTCGTCACCAGAGCAGCATCCTTCCTTTCATTCCACATACGCAAGTAGTACAAATTTCCTCGAACTTCAGCTTCTCCCACTATTCGGGTGCCTTGCAGTATTACCGCTCTCTCTGCTTGAAAATCCACCTTTATTCCAACCTTCACGAGTTTCCTCAGAGATAGCAGGTTAAACTTGAGATTTGGGACATAAACCACTTCTCCTACTCTGAATGCCACAGCCTTCCCATTGACTACTGATCTTGCTGATACGGTTCCTCCTTTGGTTGCCCACATACTTTCTCCATCTTTAGCACACTCTATCTTCACAGGTTCCGGTAAATCTTCAAGCACCTCGAATAAATCTTCATCATTGACCATGTGCCGACTAGCACCACTATCTATTATCCATTCCAGTACATTTTCTCCCAAGTTTGTCCTGTCAGAGCTTCTCATCATCAACGCAACTTCCCGATCTATTGGTACTTCAGCAACATGTGCTCTGCCAGTCTTTTCCGAAACCTTCGGGCATTCGAACCGCCTGTGTCCAAATTCACCACAACTAAAGCATTTTCCGGAAAAAACTGATTTCATCCTGCCTCTGAACGCTCCCGATCTTGCTTCATTATTTGAGCTCATAAAACCTTCGTCTCGTCCATTTCGTCCTGATCGTGCAGCTAGAACGGCTTCTCCGTTTACTGTTCCACAAGAATCATCTCGTCCTGCTCTCTTCTGCTCCTCGGCCAGCAATCTTGCTTTAACGATATCGATCTTGAGTTCTTCGTCTTTCAAATTCTCCAAAGCGGTTGTTACAGTATCGTACGATGATGGTAGCGTCATGAACAGCTGACTAATAACATCCTTGTCACACATTTTGGATCCAGCATTCTTCAATTGGCGAACTAATTCATCGAACTTGCAGAAATGTTCCTTCAATGATCCTCCTTCCGGCATTTTGAGATTGTGCAGACAGCGGCGAATATAATTCAAAGCAGCAAATCCAGTTTTTCCGAACGTCCTCTTCAAGCTATTCCACATTTCTTTGGCTGATTCCATATCTCGTACATGTTCCAAATGACTATCCGCAATGTATGATACGATCAACGCCTTAGCTTTTTCATTACGTTCTTCATAACTTGATTTCACGTCAGCCGTAGCTTCGTCCGCTGGTGGATCATCAACGATTGCCTTCTTTACTCCATGCGCTGCCAGTTGCGTTTCGACTCGGAACAGCCAAGTATCGAAACCTTCTCCAGAAAATTGCGTAATTCCTGCCTTCTGTGCCGTAGACGCCATCCGATAAACTTCTCATCAACTCTTTCTTTTCGCAAAAAACGTAGAACTGGGCCCATAACCTTTAGACTATCGGGCTTTCGCAGGAGATAAGGAAAAACTACGTCTGAACAGTAGAACGACTTGTTTAATAATGATAACAGTAACTAAGCGTAACTAAGACATCTAATGAACAGCAAAGTCAACAGTTCCTTTGATTAGCTTCAACAATATGGAACCTTGTGTTTTCAATCACTTGAAAATACATTCAGGTTACATTGCACATTATATCGAATCTGGTGTTTTCCTAAGCCTGAGCTAAGCTTAGGAAGCGCAAAATCACCTTAAATTGCATTCAGCTTACATTGCACATCATATAGAATCTAGAGCAATCCCAAGCCTGAGCTATGCTTAGGAAGCGCAAGATCACCCGAAAATACATTCGCATCATATGGAATCTAGAGCAATTCTTAGCCTCAGCAAAGCTCAGAAAGCGCAAATTCACCCGAAAATGCATTCAGGTTACATTGTGCATCACATGGAAACAGGTGTTTTACTTTGCCTGAGCTATGCTTAGGAAGCGCAAATTCACCCGAAAATACATTCAGGTTATATTGCGCATCACATGGAATCTAGAGCAATCCTAAGCCTGAACTATGCTTAGGAAGCGCAAAATCACCTGAAAATACATTCAGGTTACATTGCACATCATATCGAATTTGGTGTTTTCCTAAGCTAAGCTTAGGAAGCGCAAAATCACCTTAAATTGCATTCAGGTTACATTGCACATCATATAGAATCTAGAGCAGTCCCAAGCCTGAGCTTTGCTTAGAAAGCGCAAAATCACCCGAAAATACATTCAGGTTACATTGCACATCATATCGAATTTAGTGTTTTCCTAAGCCGGAGCTAAGCTTAGGAAACGCAAAATCACCTGAAAATACATCCAGGTTATATTGTGTATCATATGGAATCTGGTGTTTTCCTTAACCTTAGCTATGCTAAGGAAGCGCAAAATCACCCGAAAATACATTCAGGTTATATTGCGCATCATATGTGTGGTGGGTGGCAACCGTATTTATTGACAGCTCTTTTCACTCTGCCGTCCGGCATCTCCCAGCCTACTACTAGTTATTTAATCTACCACATCTCCTTTTGTTGCAAATCAAAAAAGGCTTTGTTTTCAAGTATGTAGTTCTCCATACATGAATTTCTTCGCAAACATTGAACGGAAACTCCTGCAACTCCATCGACAGGATTCCGTTAGTTACTCGATCTTATCTCATCATCACACAAATGAAACTTCTTCTAAAACTTTAGACATCTAAGCGTTATTGTCTTGGTTTTTCTCTTTTCCAATAGACTTGAACAACTTGCTTTGCTGACTCTGATGTAGGTGGCAAAGGGATCTGCAATGCACCATGTTATACGGTTGGGCATACCTTATCCGGCCTACGCCTCAACGCCTCTCTGCTTTTCATTAAAAATCGTCCAAGAATGGTTTTCAGTAGTTTGTATTAAGGCCCCTCCAAACTTAAACTGCACTGTTCTGCAATCTCTGAATCAATCTTCCAAATCCACATCTTTGAAAGGTTGTCTGTTTTTAAAGTCTCGTTCTTTTTCGGATTGCTGAAAACTGTAAATATTATTATCTGCCTTCTCCGGGCCAACACGTTACTAGCGTGTTGCCCGTTAAGGACTTTGATGCTTTCTGCCTTCTCCGAGCCAACACGTCGCCAGCGAGTTGCTCGTTAAGGACTTTATTATTGCCTTCTCCGAACCAACGTGTTGGCAGCACGTTGTCCGTTAAGGACTTTGATTTTAGCTGCCTTCTCCGAGCCAACACGTTGCCAGCGTGTTGCTCGTTAAGGACTTTGATATTTCTTTGCCTTCTCCGGACCAACATGTTGGCAGCATGTTGTCCGTTAAGGTCTTTGGTACTTCTTACCTTCTCCGAGCTAACACGTTGCCTAGCGTGTTACTCGTTAAGGATTTTGTTATATGCGTTTCTCTCCAGGAACAGCGCGTGTCCATTATGTTGGACTTTAAATTTTATTCATATTTACCTATCGCTGGTTGATAGCGTACGGAAACGTATTGATCCTTTTTAGCTTTCGCAGTGCACAAATCGTAGCAACTAACATGCTGACAACACCAAGAGTCTTCATCCATCCCGGGGGTTTGTAAGGCTGTCCTCCATATCACATCGTGAATAACATTTCAATTGTCGTCGTAAAACAGCACCGGCCCTATCTCCCTTGGTCGCCTAGGAGATCTCGCCCACAGAGGAATGGTAAAATTAATTGCGGTCCGTGCTCATCAATCCATCAAATCGTCCAGGATACCTCAAATCTTGTTTTTCAAGTTCCGATTCTCTTCATGGCTTGGATCCCATCCTCGTCAGCCATTTGTGGTGGGTGGCAACCGTATTTATTGACAGCTCTTTTCACTCTGCCGTCCGGCATCTCCCAGCTTACTACTAGTTATTAAATCTACCACAATATGGAATCTAGAGCAATCCTAAGCCTGAACTAAGCTTAGGAAGCGCAAAATTACCCGAAAATGCATTTAGGTTACATTGCGCATCATATTGCATTCAGGTTACATTGCGCATCATATGGAATCTGGTGTTTTCCTAAGCCTGAGCTATGCTCAGGAAGCGCAAAATCACCCGAAAATACATTCAGGTTATATTGCGCATCATATGGAATCTAGAGCAATCCTAAGCCTGAACTATGCTTAGGAAGCGCAAAATCACCCGCAAATACATTCAGGTTACATTGCACATCATAAGCTTAGGAAGCGCAAAATCACCTGAAAATACATTCAGGTTACATTGCACATCATATCGAATTTACTGTTTTCCTAAGCCTGAGCTAAGCTTAGGAAGCGCAAAATCACCCGAAAATGCATTCAAGTTATATTGCGCATCATATGGAATTTGGTGTTTTCCTAAGCCTGAGCTAAACTTAGGAAGCGCAAAATCATCCGAAAATGCATTCAGAATACATTGCGCATCATATTGAATCTAGATTCCATATTGTGGTGGGTTCCGTGCTTGCTTCTTGACAGTTGGAGTGGTCATCAATTGAACTCCTGTCATCAGCCTACTTGATTGACAGCCGGTTGTTCGTGAAGGACTTTATTAGTCGTGCCTTCACCGGACCAACCAGCCGGTTGTCCGTGAAGGACTTTAGTAGTCGTGCCTTCACCGGACCAACCAGCCGGTTGTCCGTGAAGGGCTTTAGTAGTCGTGCCTCCACCGGACCAACCAGCCGGTTGTCCGTGAAGGACTTTAGTAGTCGTGCCTTCACCGGACCAACCAGCCGGTTGTCCGTGAAGGACTTTATTAGTCGTGCCTTCACCGGACCAACCAGCCGGTTGTCCGTGAAGGACTTTAGTAGTCGTGCCTTCACCGGACCAACCAGCCGGTTGTCCGTGAAGGGCTTTAGTAGTCGTGCCTCCACCGGACCAACCAGCCGGTTGTCCGTGAAGGACTTTAGTAGTCGTGCCTTCACCGGACCAACCAGCCGGTTGTCCGTGAAGGACTTTATTCGTCATGCCTTCACCGGACCAACCAGCCGGTTGTCCGTGAAGGGCTTTAGTAGTCGTGCCTCCACCGGACCAACCAGCCGGTTGTCCGTGAAGGACTTTAGTAGTCGTGCCTTCACCGGACCAACCAGCCGGTTGTCCGTAAAGGACTTTAATAGCCGTGCCTTCACCGGACCAACCAGCCGGTTGTCCGTGAAGGACTTTATTTTGTTTCTCGTGCATCTTGAGGTGGTCTGCCACTTTAGATTTGATCGCTTCGTTTGATTTTCATTTTTCTTCGTCATCTCCATGGTACTGAAATCCGGCCGATTCATTGGTTCTGGGGCCGGGCGAAGGGCTTTCGTTTAAAGAATCTTCGAATTATTCTTCATCTTCATTGAAATCCAGTAAGATCCGATCCTCGTCTGCCATTTGTGGTGGGTTCCGTGCTTGCTTCTTGACAGTTGGAGTGGTCATCAATTGAACTCCTGTCATCAGCCTACTTGATGAGTGCCAAACTACCACACATATGATGCGCAATTGAAACTGGAATGTATTTTCGGGTGATTTTGCGCTTCGTAAGCATAGCTCAGGCTTAGGAAAACACCAGATTCCATATGATGCACAATGTAACCTGAATGCATTTTCAAGTGATTTTGCGCTTCCTGAGCTTAGCTGAGGCTAAGAATTACTCTAGATTCCATATGATGCGAAATATAACGTGAATGCATTTTCGGGTGATTTTGCGCTTCCTAAGCTTAGCTCAGGCTTAGGAAAACACTAAATTCGATATGATGTGCAATGTAACCTGAATGTATTTTCAGGTGATTTTGCGCTTCCTAAGCTTATGATGTGGTACAATGTAACCTGAATGTATTTGCGGGTGATTTTGCGCTTCCTTAGCATAGCTCAGGCTTGGGATTGCTCTAGATTCTAAATGATTTGCAAGGTAACCTGAATGCATTTTCAGGTGATTTTGCGCTTCCTAAGCACAGCTCAGGCTTAGGATTGCTCTAGATTCCATATGATGCGCAATATAACCTGAATGTATTTTCGGGTGATTTTGCGCTTTCTAAGCATAGCTCAGGCTTAGCAAAACACCAAATTCCATATAATGTGCAATGTAACCTGAATGTGTTTGCGGGTGATTTTGCGCTTCCTAAGCATAGCTCAGGCTTGGGATTGCTCTAGATTCTATATGATGTGCAATGTAACCTGAACGCATTTTCAGGTGATTTTTGCGTTTCCTAAGCTTAGCTCAGACTTTGGAAAACACCAAATTCGATATGATGTGCAATGTAGGTGATTTTGCGCTTCCTAAGCTTAGCTCAGGCTTAGGATTGATTAAGATTCCATATGATGCGCAATATAACCTGAATGTATTTTCGGGTGAATTTGCGCTTCCTAAGCATAGCTCAGCCTAAGTAAAACACCAGTTTCCATATGATGCACAATGCATTTTCGGGTGATTTTGCGCTTCCTCAGCTTAGCTAAGGCTTAGGAAAACACAAGATTCCATATCATGCGCAATATAACCTGAATGCAGTTTCGGGTGATTTTGCGTTTCCTAAGCAAAGCTCAGGCTTAGGAAAACACCAGATTACATATGATGCGCAATGTAACCTGAATGCAATATGATGCGCAATGTAACCTGAATGTATTTGCGGGTGATTTTGCGCTTCCTAAGCATAGCTCAGGCTTAGGATTGCTCTAGATTCTATATGATGTGCAATGTATTTTCGGGTGATTTTTATGGAATCTGGTGTTCAGGTTACATTGCACATTATATCGAATCTGGTGTTTTCCTTAGCCTGAGCTAAGCTTAGGAAGCGCAAAATCACCATAAATTGCATTCAGGTTACATTGCACATCACATAGAATCTAGAGCAATCCCAAGCCTGAGCTATGCTTAGGAAGCGCAAAATCACCCGAAAATACATTCAGGCACATCATATCAAATTTAGTGTTTTCTTAAGCCTGAGCTAAGCTTAGGAAGCGCAAAATCACCCGAAAATACATTCGCATCATATGGAATCTGGTGTTTTCCTTAGCCTGAGCTAAGCTTAGAAAGCGCAAAATCATCTGAAAATACATTCAGGTTACATTGTGCATCATATGGAATCTGGTGTTTTCCTTAGCCTGAGCTAAGCTAAGGAAGCGGAGCAATCCCAAGCCTGAGCTATGCTTAGGAAGCGCAAAATCACCCGAAAATACATTCAGGCACATCATATCAAATTTAGTGTTTTCTTAAGCCTGAGCTAAGCTTAGGAAGCGCAAAATCACCCGAAAATACATTCGCATCATATGGAATCTGGTGTTTTCCTTAGCCTGAGCTAAGCTTAGAAAGCGCAAAATCATCTGAAAATACATTCAGGTTACATTGTGCATCATATGGAATCTGGTGTTTTCCTTAGCCTGAGCTAAGCTAAGGAAGCGGAGCAATCCCAAGCCTGAGCTATGCTTAGGAAGCGCAAAATCACCCGAAAATACATTCAGGCACATCATATCAAATTTAGTGTTTTCTTAAGCCTGAGCTAAGCTTAGGAAGCGCAAAATCACCCGAAAATACATTCGCATCATATGGAATCTGGTGTTTTCCTTAGCCTGAGCTAAGCTTAGAAAGCGCAAAATCACCTGAAAATATATTCAGGTTACATTGCACATCATATCGAATTTGGTGTTACATCATAGGAATCTAGAGCAATTCTTAGCCTCAGCTAAGCTCAGGAAGTGCAAAATCACCCGAAAATGCATTCAGGTTACATTGTGCATCATATGGAATCTGGTGTTTTCCTAAGCCTGAGCTATGCTTAGGAAGCACAAAATCACCCGAAAATACATTCCAGTTACAATTGCGCATCATATGGAATCTTGATTCAATATGATGCGCAATGTATTCTGAATGCATTTTCGGATGACTTTGCGCTTCCTAAGTTTAGCTCCGGCTAAGAATTGCTCTAGATTCCATATGATGCGCAATATAACATGAATGCATTTTCGGGTGATTTTGCGCTTCCTAAGCTTAGCTCAGGCTTAGGAAAACACCAGATTCCATATGATGCGCGATATAACCTGAATGCATTTTCGGGTGATTTTGTGCTTCCTAAGCTTAGCTCAGGCTTAGGAAAACACTAAATTCGATATGATGTGCAAAGTATTCTGAATGCATTTTCAGATGACTTTGCGCTTCCTAAGTTTAGCTCCGACTAAGAATTGCTCTAGATTCCATATGATGCGCAATATAACATGAATTCATTTTCAGGTGATTTTGCGCTTCCTAAGCTTATGATCTGCAATGTAACCTGAATGTATTTGCGGGTGATTTTGCGCTTCCTAAGCATAGCTCAGGCTTGGGATTGCTCTAGATTCTATATGATGTGCAATGTAACCTGAATGCATTTTCAGGTGATTTTGCGCTTCCTAAGCATAGCTCAGGCTTAGGAAAACACCAGATTCCATATGATGCGCAATGTAACCAGAATGCAATATGATGGTTATATTGCGCATCATATAAAATCTAGAGCAATCCTAAGCCTGAGCTTAGCTTAGGAAGCGCAAAATCACCTGAAAATACATTCAGGTTACATTGCACATTATATCGAATTTGGTGTTTTCCTAAACCTGAGCTAAGCTTAGGAAGCGCAAAATCACCTGAAAATGCATTTAGGTTACATTGCACATCATATAGAATCTAGAGCAATCCCAAGCCTGAGCTATGCTTAGGAAGCGCAAAATCACCCGAAAATACATTCAGGCTACATTGCACATCATATCAAATTTAGTGTTTTCCTAAGCCTGAGCTAAGCTTAGGAAGCGCAAAATCACCCGAAAATACATTCGCATCATATGGAATCTAGAGCAATTCTTAGCCTCAGCTAAGCTCAGGAAGCGCAAATTCACCCGAAAATGCATTCAGGTTACATTGTGCATCACATGGAAACTGGTGTTTTACTTTGCCTGAGCTATGCTTAGGAAGCGCAAATTCACCCGAAAATACATTCAGGTTATATTGCGCATCATATGGAATCTAGAGCAATCCTAAGCCTGAGCTTAGCTCAGGAAGCGCAAAATCACCTGAAAATACATTCAGGTTACATTGCACATCATATCGAATTTGGTGTTTTCCTAAGCCTGAGCTAAGCTTAGGAAGCGCAAAATCACCTTAAATTGCATTCAGGTTACACTGCACATCATATAGTATCTAGAGCAATCCCAAGCCTGAGCTTTGCTTAGGAAGCGCAAAATCACCCGAAAATACATTCAGGTTACATTGCACATCATATCGAATTTAGTGTTTTCCTAAGCCGGAGCTAAGCTTAGGAAACGCAAAATCACCCGCAAATACATTCAGGTTATATTGCGCATCATATGGAATCTGGTGTTTTCCTTAACCTGAGCTATGCTTAGGAAGCGCAAAATCACCTGAAAATACATTCAGGTTATATTGCGCATCATATGGAATCTAGAGTGAATTTGCGCTTCCTAAGCATAGCTCAGCCTAAGTAAAACACCAGTTTCCATATGATGCACAATGTAACCTGAATGCATTTTCGGGTGATTTTGCGCTTCCTCAGCTTAGCTCAGGCTTAGGAAAACACCAGATTCCATATGATGCGCAATATAATCTAAATGCAGTTTCGCGTGATTTTGCGCTTCCTAAGCTTAGCTCAGGCTTAGGAAAACACTATTATTATTATTATTATTATTTTAACTAAAAATTTGGAAGAGGGAAAAACCCCTTTGAGTGATTTCCATATTTGGAAGCGCAAAATCACCCGAAAATACATTTGGGTTATATTGCGCATCATATGGAATCTAGAGCAATCCTAAGCCTGTGCATAGCTTAGGAAGCGCAAAATCACCTGAAAATACATTCACGTTACATTGCGCATCATATTGCATTCAGGTTACATTGCGCATCATATGGAATCTGGTGTTTTCCTAAGCCTGAGCTATGCTTAGGAAGCGCAAAATCACCCGAAAATGCATTCAGGTTACATTGTGCATCATATGGAACCTTGTGTTTTCAATCACTTGAAAATACATTCAGGTTACATTGCACATTATATCGAATCTGGTGTTTTCCTAAGCCTGAGCTAAGCTTAGGAAGCGCAAAATCACCTTAAATTGCATTCAGCTTACATTGCACATCATATAGAATCTAGAGCATAGGTTCCCAAACTTTTTAGGTGCGCGACTCCCTCTTGCCAGTAGACGTGCTTTAGGCGACCCACCATAGAAATTTCCTCATTTGTTGTCTGTTACAGTAAATTATTCAACTATCCCTCGCGACCCCCTGGATGAAGGCCGGCGACCCCCCTGGGGGGTCGCGACCCACAGTTTGGGAAACCATGATCTAGAGCAATCCCAAGCCTGAGCTATGCTTAGGAAGCGCAAGATCACCCGAAAATACATTCGCATCATATGGAATCTAGAGCAATTCTTAGCCTCAGCAAAGCTCAGGAAGCGCAAATTCACCCGAAAATGCATTCAGGTTACATTGTGCATCACATGGAAACAGGTGTTTTACTTTGCCTGAGCTATGCTTAGGAAGCGCAAATTCACCCGAAAATACATTCAGGTTATATTGCGCATCACATGGAATCTAGAGCAATCCTAAGCCTGAACTATGCTTAGGAAGCGCAAAATCACCTGAAAATACATTCAGGTTACATTGCACATCATATCGAATTTGGTGTTTTCCTAAGCGCCTGAGCTTTGCTTAGAAAGCGCAAAATCACCCGAAAATACATTCAGGTTACATTGCACATCATATCGAATTTAGTGTTTTCCTAAGCCGGAGCTAAGCTTAGGAAACGCAAAATCACCTGAAAATACATCCAGGTTATATTGTGTATCATATGGAATCTGGTGTTTTCCTTAACCTTAGCTATGCTAAGGAAGCGCAAAATCACCCGAAAATACATTCAGGTTATATTGCGCATCATATGTGTGGTGGGTGGCAACCGTATTTATTGACAGCTCTTTTCACTCTGCCGTCCGGCATCTCCCAGCCTACTACTAGTTATTTAATCTACCACATCTCCTTTTGTTGCAAATCAAAAAAGGCTTTGTTTTCAAGTATGTAGTTCTCCATACATGAATTTCTTCGCAAACATTGAACGGAAACTCCTGCAACTCCATCGACAGGATTCCGTTAGTTACTCGATCTTATCTCATCATCACACAAATGAAACTTCTTCTAAAACTTTAGACATCTAAGCGTTATTGTCTTGGTTTTTCTCTTTTCCAATAGACTTGAACAACTTGCTTTGCTGACTCTGATGTAGGTGGCAAAGGGATCTGCAATGCACCATGTTATACGGTTGGGCATACCTTATCCGGCCTACGCCTCAACGCCTCTCTGCTTTTCATTAAAAATCGTCCAAGAATGGTTTTCAGTAGTTTGTATTAAGGCTCCTCCAAACTTAAACTGCACTGTTCTGCAATCTCTGAATCAATCTTCCAAATCCACATCTTTGAAAGGTTGTCTGTTTTTAAAGTCTCGTTCTTTTTCGGATTGCTGAAAACTGTAAATATTATTATCTGCCTTCTCCGGGCCAACACGTTACTAGCGTGTTGCCCGTTAAGGACTTTGATGCTTTCTGCCTTCTCCGAGCCAACACGTCGCCAGCGAGTTGCTCGTTAAGGACTTTATTATTGCCTTCTCCGAACCAACGTGTTGGCAGCACGTTGTCCGTTAAGGACTTTGATTTTAGCTGCCTTCTCCGAGCCAACACGTTGCCAGCGTGTTGCTCGTTAAGGACTTTGATATTTCTTTGCCTTCTCCGGACCAACATGTTGGCAACATGTTGTCCGTTAAGGTCTTTGGTACTTCTTACCTTCTCCGAGCTAACACGTTGCCTAGCGTGTTACTCGTTAAGGATTTTGTTATATGCGTTTCTCTCCAGGAACAGCGCGTGTCCATTATGTTGGACTTTAAATTTTATTCATATTTACCTATCGCTGGTTGATAGCGTACGGAAACGTATTGATCCTTTTTAGCTTTCGCAGTGCACAAATCGTAGCAACTAACATGCTGACAACACCAAGAGTCTTCATCCATCCCGGGGGTTTGTAAGGCTGTCCTCCATATCACATCGTGAATAACATTTCAATTGTCGTCGTAAAACAGCACCGGCCCTATCTCCCTTGGTCGCCTAGGAGATCTCGCCCACAGAGGAATGGTAAAATTAATTGCGGTCCGTGCTCATCAATCCATCAAATCGTCCAGGATACCTCAAATCTTGTTTTTCAAGTTCCGATTCTCTTCATGGCTTGGATCCCATCCTCGTCAGCCATTTGTGGTGGGTGGCAACCGTATTTATTGACAGCTCTTTTCACTCTGCCGTCCGGCATCTCCCAGCCTACTACTAGTTATTAAATCTACCACAATATGGAATCTAGAGCAATCCTAAGCCTGAACTAAGCTTAGGAAGCGCAAAATTACCCGAAAATGCATTTAGGTTACATTGCGCATCATAAGCTTAGGAAGCGCAAAATCACCTGAAAATACATTCAGGTTACATTGCACATCATATCGAATTTACTGTTTTCCTAAGCCTGAGCTAAGCTTAGGAAGCGCAAAATCACCCGAAAATGCATTCAAGTTATATTGCGCATCATATGGAATTTGGTGTTTTCCTAAGCCTGAGCTAAACTTAGGAAGCGAAAAATCATCCGAAAATGCATTCAGAATACATTGCGCATCATATTGAATCTAGATTCCATATTGTGGTGGGTTCCGTGCTTGCTTCTTGACAGTTGGAGTGGTCATCAATTGAACTCCTGTCATCAGCCTACTTGATTGACAGCCGGTTGTCCGTGAAGGACTTTATTAGTCGTGCCTTCACCGGACCAACCAGCCGGTTGTCCGTGAAGGACTTTAGTAGTCGTGCCTTCACCGGACCAACCAGCCGGTTGTCCGTGAAGGGCTTTAGTAGTCGTGCCTCCACCGGACCAACCAGCCGGTTGTCCGTGAAGGACTTTAGTAGTCGTGCCTTCACCGGACCAACCAGCCGGTTGTCCGTGAAGGACTTTATTAGTCGTGCCTTCACCGGACCAACCAGCCGGTTGTCCGTGAAGGACTTTAGTAGTCGTGCCTTCACCGGACCAACCAGCCGGTTGTCCGTGAAGGGCTTTAGTAGTCGTGCCTCCACCGGACCAACCAGCCGGTTGTCCGTGAAGGACTTTAGTAGTCGTGCCTTCACCGGACCAACCAGCCGGTTGTCCGTGAAGGACTTTATTCGTCATGCCTTCACCGGACCAACCAGCCGGTTGTCCGTGAAGGGCTTTAGTAGTCGTGCCTCCACCGGACCAACCAGCCGGTTGTCCGTGAAGGACTTTAGTAGTCGTGCCTTCACCGGACCAACCAGCCGGTTGTCCGTAAAGGACTTTAATAGCCGTGCCTTCACCGGACCAACCAGCCGGTTGTCCGTGAAGGACTTTATTTTGTTTCTCGTGCATCTTGAGGTGGTCTGCCACTTTAGATTTGATCGCTTCGTTTGATTTTCATTTTTCTTCGTCATCTCCATGGTACTGAAATCCGGCCGATTCATTGGTTCTGGGGCCGGGCGAAGGGCTTTCGTTTAAAGAATCTTCGAATTATTCTTCATCTTCATTGAAATCCAGTAAGATCCGATCCTCGTCTGCCATTTGTGGTGGGTTCCGTGCTTGCTTCTTGACAGTTGGAGTGGTCATCAATTGAACTCCTGTCATCAGCCTACTTGATGAGTGCTAAACTACCACACATATGATGCGCAATTGAAACTGGAATGTATTTTCGGGTGATTTTGCGCTTCGTAAGCATAGCTCAGGCTTAGGAAAACACCAGATTCCATATGATGCACAATGTAACCTGAATGCATTTTCAAGTGATTTTGCGCTTCCTGAGCTTAGCTGAGGCTAAGAATTACTCTAGATTCCATATGATGCGAAATATAACGTGAATGCATTTTCGGGTGATTTTGCGCTTCCTAAGCTTAGCTCAGGCTTAGGAAAACACTAAATTCGATATGATGTGCAATGTAACCTGAATGTATTTTCAGGTGATTTTGCGCTTCCTAAGCTCATGATGTGGTACAATGTAACCTGAATGTATTTGCGGGTGATTTTGCGCTTCCTTAGCATAGCTCAGGCTTGGGATTGCTCTAGATTCTAAATGATTTGCAAGGTAACCTGAATGCATTTTCAGGTGATTTTGCGCTTCCTAAGCACAGCTCAGGCTTAGGATTGCTCTAGATTCCATATGATGCGCAATATAACCTGAATGTATTTTCGGGTGATTTTGCGCTTTCTAAGCATAGCTCAGGCTTAGCAAAACACCAAATTCCATATAATGTGCAATGTAACCTGAATGTGTTTGCGGGTGATTTTGCGCTTCCTAAGCATAGCTCAGGCTTGGGATTGCTCTAGATTCTATATGATGTGCAATGTAACCTGAACGCATTTTCAGGTGATTTTTGCGTTTCCTAAGCATAGCTCAGACTTTGGAAAACACCAAATTCGATATGATGTGCAATGTAGGTGATTTTGCGCTTCCTAAGCTTAGCTCAGGCTTAGGATTGATTAAGATTCCATATGATGCGCAATATAACCTGAATGTATTTTCGGGTGAATTTGCGCTTCCTAAGCATAGCTCAGCCTAAGTAAAACACCAGTTTCCATATGATGCACAATGCATTTTCGGGTGATTTTGCGCTTCCTCAGCTTAGCTAAGGCTTAGGAAAACACAAGATTCCATATCATGCGCAATATAACCTGAATGCAGTTTCGGGTGATTTTGCGTTTCCTAAGCAAAGCTCAGGCTTAGGAAAACACCAGATTACATATGATGCGCAATGTAACCTGAATGCAATATGATGCGCAATGTAACCTGAATGTATTTGCGGGTGATTTTGCGCTTCCTAAGCATAGCTCAGGCTTAGGATTGCTCTAGATTCTATATGATGTGCAATGTATTTTCGGGTGATTTTTATGGAATCTGGTGTTCAGGTTACATTGCACATTATATCGAATCTGGTGTTTTCCTTAGCCTGAGCTAAGCTTAGGAAGCGCAAAATCACCATAAATTGCATTCAGGTTACATTGCACATCATATAGAATCTAGAGCAATCCCAAGCCTGAGCTATGCTTAGGAAGCGCAAAATCACCCGAAAATACATTCAGGCACATCATATCAAATTTAGTGTTTTCTTAAGCCTGAGCTAAGCTTAGGAAGCGCAAAATCACCCGAAAATACATTCGCATCATATGGAATCTGGTGTTTTCCTTAGCCTGAGCTAAGCTTAGAAAGCGCAAAATCATCTGAAAATACATTCAGGTTACATTGTGCATCATATGGAATCTGGTGTTTTCCTTAGCCTGAGCTAAGCTAAGGAAGCGGAGCAATTCCAAGCCTGAGCTATGCTTAGGAAGCGCAAAATCACCCGAAAATACATTCAGGCACATCATATCAAATTTAGTGTTTTCTTAAGCCTGAGCTAAGCTTAGGAAGCGCAAAATCACCCGAAAATACATTCGCATCATATGGAATCTGGTGTTTTCCTTAGCCTGAGCTAAGCTTAGAAAGCGCAAAATCATCTGAAAATACATTCAGGTTACATTGTGCATCATATGGAATCTGGTGTTTTCCTTAGCCTGAGCTAAGCTAAGGAAGCGGAGCAATCCCAAGCCTGAGCTATGCTTAGGAAGCGCAAAATCACCCGAAAATACATTCAGGCACATCATATCAAATTTAGTGTTTTCTTAAGCCTGAGCTAAGCTTAGGAAGCGCAAAATCACCCGAAAATACATTCGCATCATATGGAATCTGGTGTTTTCCTTAGCCTGAGCTAAGCTTAGAAAGCGCAAAATCACCTGAAAATATATTCAGGTTACATTGCACATCATATCGAATTTGGTGTTACATCATAGGAATCTAGAGCAATTCTTAGCCTCAGCTAAGCTCAGGAAGTGCAAAATCACCCGAAAATGCATTCAGGTTACATTGTGCATCATATGGAATCTGGTGTTTTCCTAAGCCTGAGCTATGCTTAGGAAGCACAAAATCACCCGAAAATACATTCCAGTTACAATTGCGCATCATATGGAATCTTGATTCAATATGATGCGCAATGTATTCTGAATGCATTTTCGGATGACTTTGCGCTTCCTAAGTTTAGCTCCGGCTAAGAATTGCTCTAGATTCCATATGATGCGCAATATAACATGAATGCATTTTCGGGTGATTTTGCGCTTCCTAAGCTTAGCTCAGGCTTAGGAAAACACCAGATTCCATATGATGCGCGATATAACCTGAATGCATTTTCGGGTGATTTTGCGCTTCCTAAGCTTAGCTCAGGCTTAGGAAAACGCTAAATTCGATATGATGTGCAAAGTATTCTGAATGCATTTTCAGATGACTTTGCGCTTCCTAAGTTTAGCTCCGACTAAGAATTGCTCTAGATTCCATATGATGCGCAATATAACATGAATTCATTTTCAGGTGATTTTGCGCTTCCTAAGCTTATGATCTGCAATGTAACCTGAATGTATTTGCGGGTGATTTTGCGCTTCCTAAGCATAGCTCAGGCTTGGGATTGCTCTAGATTCTATATGATGTGCAATGTAACCTGAATGCATTTTCAGGTGATTTTGCGCTTCCTAAGCATAGCTCAGGCTTAGGAAAACACCAGATTCCATATGATGCGCAATGTAACCAGAATGCAATATGATGGTTATATTGCGCATCATATAAAATCTAGAGCAATCCTAAGCCTGAGCTTAGCTTAGGAAGCGCAAAATCACCTGAAAATACATTCAGGTTACATTGCACATTATATCGAATTTGGTGTTTTCCTAAACCTGAGCTAAGCTTAGGAAGCGCAAAATCACCTGAAAATGCATTCAGGTTACATTGCACATCATATAGAATCTAGAGCAATCCCAAGCCTGAGCTATGCTTAGGAAGCGCAAAATCACCCGAAAATACATTCAGGCTACATTGCACATCATATCAAATTTAGTGTTTTCCTAAGCCTGAGCTAAGCTTAGGAAGCGCAAAATCACCCGAAAATACATTCGCATCATATGGAATCTAGAGCAATTCTTAGCCTCAGCTAAGCTCAGGAAGCGCAAATTCACCCGAAAATGCATTCAGGTTACATTGTGCATCACATGGAAACTGGTGTTTTACTTTGCCTGAGCTATGCTTAGGAAGCGCAAATTCACCCGAAAATACATTCAGGTTATATTGCGCATCATATGGAATCTAGAGCAATCCTAAGCCTGAGCTTAGCTCAGGAAGCGCAAAATCACCTGAAAATACATTCAGGTTACATTGCACATCATATCGAATTTGGTGTTTTCCTAAGCCTGAGCTAAGCTTAGGAAGCGCAAAATCACCTTAAATTGCATTCAGGTTACACTGCACATCATATAGTATCTAGAGCAATCCCAAGCCTGAGCTTTGCTTAGGAAGCGCAAAATCACCCGAAAATACATTCAGGTTACATTGCACATCATATCGAATTTAGTGTTTTCCTAAGCCGGAGCTAAGCTTAGGAAACGCAAAATCACCCGCAAATACATTCAGGTTATATTGCGCATCATATGGAATCTGGTGTTTTCCTTAACCTGAGCTATGCTTAGGAAGCGCGAAATCACCCGAAAATACATTCAGGTTATATTGCGCATCATATGGAATCTAGAGTGAATTTGCGCTTCCTAAGCATAGCTCAGCCTAAGTAAAACACCAGTTTCCATATGATGCACAATGTAACCTGAATGCATTTTCGGGTGATTTTGCGCTTCCTCAGCTTAGCTCAGGCTTAGGAAAACACCAGATTCCATATGATGCGCAATATAATCTAAATGCAGTTTCGCGTGATTTTGCGCTTCCTAAGCTTAGCTCAGGCTTAGGAAAACACTATTATTATTATTATTATTATTATTATTTTAACTAAAAATTTGGAAGAGGGAAAAACCCCTTTGAGTGATTTCCATCTTTGGAAGCGCAAAATCACCCGAAAATACATTTGGGTTATATTGCGCATCATATGGAATCTAGAGCAATCCTAAGCCTGTGCATAGCTTAGGAAGCGCAAAATCACCTGAAAATACATTCACGTTACATTGCGCATCATATTGCATTCAGGTTACATTGCGCATCATATGGAATCTGGTGTTTTCCTAAGCCTGAGCTATGCTTAGGAAGCGCAAAATCACCCGAAAATACATTCAGGTTATATTGCGCATCATAAGGAATCAAGAGCAATCCTAAGCCTGAGCTAAGCTTAGGAAGCGCAAAATCACCCGAAAATGCATTCAGGTTACATTGTGCATCATATGGAACCTTGTGTTTTCAATCACTTGAAAATACATTCAGGTTACATTGCACATTATATCGAATCTGGTGTTTTCCTAAGCCTGAGCTAAGCTTAGGAAGCGCAAAATCACCTTAAATTGCATTCAGCTTACATTGCACATCATATAGAATCTAGAGCAATCCCAAGCCTGAGCTATGCTTAGGAAGCGCAAGATCACCCGAAAATACATTCGCATCATATGGAATCTAGAGCAATTCTTAGCCTCAGCAAAGCTCAGGAAGCGCAAATTCACCCGAAAATGCATTCAGGTTACATTGTGCATCACATGGAAACAGGTGTTTTACTTTGCCTGAGCTATGCTTAGGAAGCGCAAATTCACCCGAAAATACATTCAGGTTATATTGCGCATCACATGGAATCTAGAGCAATCCTAAGCCTGAACTATGCTTAGGAAGCGCAAAATCACCTGAAAATACATTCAGGTTACATTGCACATCATATCGAATTTGGTGTTTTCCTAAGCTAAGCTTAGGAAGCGCAAAATCACCTTAAATTGCATTCAGGTTACATTGCACATCATATAGAATCTAGAGCAGTCCCAAGCCTGAGCTTTGCTTAGAAAGCGCAAAATCACCCGAAAATACATTCAGGTTACATTGCACATCATATCGAATTTAGTGTTTTCCTAAGCCGGAGCTAAGCTTAGGAAACGCAAAATCACCTGAAAATACATCCAGGTTATATTGTGTATCATATGGAATCTGGTGTTTTCCTTAACCTTAGCTATGCTAAGGAAGCGCAAAATCACCCGAAAATACATTCAGGTTATATTGCGCATCATATGTGTGGTGGGTGGCAACCGTATTTATTGACAGCTCTTTTCACTCTGCCGTCCGGCATCTCCCAGCCTACTACTAGTTATTTAATCTACCACATCTCCTTTTGTTGCAAATCAAAAAAGGCTTTGTTTTCAAGTATGTAGTTCTCCATACATGAATTTCTTCGCAAACATTGAACGGAAACTCCTGCAACTCCATCGACAGGATTCCGTTAGTTACTCGATCTTATCTCATCATCACACAAATGAAACTTCTTCTAAAACTTTAGACATCTAAGCGTTATTGTCTTGGTTTTTCTCTTTTCCAATAGACTTGAACAACTTGCTTTGCTGACTCTGATGTAGGTGGCAAAGGGATCTGCAATGCACCATGTTATACGGTTGGGCATACCTTATCCGGCCTACGCCTCAACGCCTCTCTGCTTTTCATTAAAAATCGTCCAAGAATGGTTTTCAGTAGTTTGTATTAAGGCTCCTCCAAACTTAAACTGCACTGTTCTGCAATCTCTGAACCAATCTTCCAAATCCACATCTTTGAAAGGTTGTCTGTTTTTAAAGTCTCGTTCTTTTTCGGATTGCTGAAAACTGTAAATATTATTATCTGCCTTCTCCGGGCCAACACGTTACTAGCGTGTTGCCCGTTAAGGACTTTGATGCTTTCTGCCTTTTCCGAGCCAACACGTCGCCAGCGAGTTGCTCGTTAAGGACTTTATTATTGCCTTCTCCGAACCAACGTGTTGGCAGCACGTTGTCCGTTAAGGACTTTGATTTTAGCTGCCTTCTTCGAGCCAACACGTTGCCAGCGTGTTGCTCGTTAAGGACTTTGATATTTCTTTGCCTTCTCCGGACCAACATGTTGGCAGCATGTTGTCCGTTAAGGTCTTTGGTACTTCTTACCTTCTCCGAGCTAACACGTTGCCTAGCGTGTTACTCGTTAAGGATTTTGTTATATGCGTTTCTCTCCAGGAACAGCGCGTGTCCATTATGTTGGACTTTAAATTTTATTCATATTTACCTATCGCTGGTTGATAGCGTACGGAAACGTATTGATCCTTTTTAGCTTTCGCAGTGCACAAATCGTAGCAACTAACATGCTGACAACACCAAGAGTCTTCATCCATCCCGGGGGTTTGTAAGGCTGTCCTCCATATCACATCGTGAATAACATTTCAATTGTCGTCGTAAAACAGCACCGGCCCTATCTCCCTTGGTCGCCTAGGAGATCTCGCCCACAGAGGAATGGTAAAATTAATTGCGGTCCGTGCTCATCAATCCATCAAATCGTCCAGGATACCTCAAATCTTGTTTTTCAAGTTCCGATTCTCTTCATGGCTTGGATCCCATCCTCGTCAGCCATTTGTGGTGGGTGGCAACCGTATTTATTGACAGCTCTTTTCACTCTGCCGTCCGGCATCTCCCAGCCTACTACTAGTTATTAAATCTACCACAATATGGAATCTAGAGCAATCCTAAGCCTGAACTAAGCTTAGGAAGCGCAAAATTACCCGAAAATGCATTTAGGTTACATTGCGCATCATATTGCATTCAGGTTACATTGCGCATCATATGGAATCTGGTGTTTTCCTAAGCCTGAGCTATGCTCAGGAAGCGCAAAATCACCCGAAAATACATTCAGGTTATATTGCGCATCATATGGAATCTAGAGCAATCCTAAGCCTGAACTATGCTTAGGAAGCGCAAAATCACCCGCAAATACATTCAGGTTACATTGCACATCATAAGCTTAGGAAGCGCAAAATCACCTGAAAATACATTCAGGTTACATTGCACATCATATCGAATTTACTGTTTTCCTAAGCCTGAGCTAAGCTTAGGAAGCGCAAAATCACTTGAAAATGCATTCAAGTTATATTGCGCATCATATGGAATTTGGTGTTTTCCTAAGCCTGAGCTAAACTTAGGAAGCGCAAAATCATCCGAAAATGCATTCAGAATACATTGCGCATCATATTGAATCTAGATTCCATATTGTGGTGGGTTCCGTGCTTGCTTCTTGACAGTTGGAGTGGTCATCAATTGAACTCCTGTCATCAGCCTACTTGATTGACAGCCGGTTGTCCGTGAAGGACTTTATTAGTCGTGCCTTCACCGGACCAACCAGCCGGTTGTCCGTGAAGGACTTTAGTAGTCGTGCCTTCACCGGACCAACCAGCCGGTTGTCCGTGAAGGGCTTTAGTAGTCGTGCCTCCACCGGACCAACCAGCCGGTTGTCCGTGAAGGACTTTAGTAGTCGTGCCTTCACCGGACCAACCAGCCGGTTGTCCGTGAAGGACTTTATTAGTCGTGCCTTCACCGGACCAACCAGCCGGTTGTCCGTGAAGGACTTTAGTAGTCGTGCCTTCACCGGACCAACCAGCCGGTTGTCCGTGAAGGGCTTTAGTAGTCGTGCCTCCACCGGACCAACCAGCCGGTTGTCCGTGAAGGACTTTAGTAGTCGTGCCTTCACTGGACCAACCAGCCGGTTGTCCGTGAAGGACTTTATTCGTCATGCCTTCACCGGACCAACCAGCCGGTTGTCCGTGAAGGGCTTTAGTAGTCGTGCCTCCACCGGACCAACCAGCCGGTTGTCCGTGAAGGACTTTAGTAGTCGTGCCTTCACCGGACCAACCAGCCGGTTGTCCGTAAAGGACTTTAATAGCCGTGCCTTCACCGGACCAACCAGCCGGTTGTCCGTGAAGGACTTTATTTTGTTTCTCGTGCATCTTGAGGTGGTCTGCCACTTTAGATTTGTATTTTCGGGTGATTTTGCGCTTCCTAAGCTTAGCTCAGGCTTAGGAAAACACTAAATTCGATATGATGTGCAATGTAACCTGAATGTATTTTCAGGTGATTTTGCGCTTCCTAAGCTTATGATGTGGTACAATGTAACCTGAATGTATTTGCGGGTGATTTTGCGCTTCCTTAGCATAGCTCAGGCTTGGAATTGCTCTAGATTCTAAATGATTTGCAAGGTAACCTGAATGCATTTTCAGGTGATTTTGCGCTTCCTAAGCACAGCTCAGGCTTAGGATTGCTCTAGATTCCATATGATGCGCAATATAACCTGAATGTATTTTCGGGTGATTTTGCGCTTTCTAAGCATAGCTCAGGCTTAGCAAAACACCAAATTCCATATAATGTGCAATGT